>NW_007735871.1:36095-38745 GCF_000696425.1 Galeopterus variegatus
CCTCGGTGTTGCTCCCGCGCCTCGCTCAGCCAGTGAGTGGGAACCGGTCTGTACATGGGATCTGAACCCTCGGACGGGAGCGCCGCCGCGCTTCCAAAGCGGCGCACTATCCAGTGCGCCACCGGGCCGGCCCCGTGTGGGTTGTACTTTTATTGTCATATTTAAGAAGGCTTTGCATAAGTAAGGTCATGAATATTTACTTGTATATTTTCTTCCACGTTTTTGTAGTTTTATCTTACATGTAGATCTTGATCCATTTTGAGTTAATGTTGGTGTTTGATGTGAAGATGTTGTCCAACCTCATTCCTCTGCTTATAGATATCCAGATATCCCAGCACCACTTGTTGAAAAGATTATTTTTCTCCCATTGAATTATTTTGGCACTATTGTTAAATATTAATTTGCTGTAAATGTGAGGATTTATTTCTGGACTCTCAATGCTATTCCATTGATCGATATGTTTATCTTATACCAATATCTCATTGCCTTGATTGCTGTGGTTTTCTACTAAGTTTTGAGATTAGGAAGTGTGTGTCCTCCATTTTTTTTTTTTCCAATATTGTTTTGACTATAAATGAGTATCTTGAGTTTTCATATAAATCTTAGTATCAGCTTGTCAATTTCGGCAAGAAAATCAGCTGGATAGTGATAAAGATTGAAATGTACCTGTGGATTAATTTGGCAGATACTGCTGTTCTAACAATATTAAGTCTTCTGATCCATCAAAATAGGGTGTATTTCCGTTTATTTAGGTCTTTAATTTCTTTCAATAATGTTTTGTACTTTCACAATGAGTTTTTCAATTGCTTAATCAATTTTTTTTCCTAACCATTTTATTCTTTTTGATGCTATTATGAACAAACTTTTAAAAAAATTCACTTTTGAATGGTTCATTACAAGTGTACAATTGGCTTTTTTATACTGATCTTGCACCCTGAAACATTGCTGAGCTTGTTTATTAGTTCTAATAGTATTTAGTGGATTCTTTAGGATTTTTAATATACAAGATCATGTCATCCTCAAATAGAGATTATTTTATTTCTTCCTTTCCAACCTGGATATCATTTGTTTCATTTTCTAGCCTAATTGCCCTGGATAGAACTCCAGTGTGATGCTGAACAGAAGTGGTGACAATAGACATCCTTGTCTAATACCCGACAAGGTAAGAAACATGCATTCTGTTAGCATCAATGATGATGGTGCTGTAGGTTTACTGTACATGCTCTTTATCAAGATAAAGAACCCTTCTATTCTTAATTTTTCGAGCATGTTTATCATGAAATGGTGTTGAATTTTCCCAATGCTTTTTAATCCATGTTTAGATAACCATCTTGTTTTTATCTTTTATTCTATAGTTATGGTATATTATATTAATTTTCAGATGTTAAACTACCCTTCCATAACTGGGATACCTCCTAGTTGATCACTGTATATATCATTTTTATATGTTGGTGAATTTGGTTTGCTAATATTTTGTCGAAGATTTTTGTGTCTCTTTATAAAAGATATTGGCCTGTTGTTTACTTGCGAGGTCTTCCCATCTTCATATCAAGGAAAGAGTTGCATCGGGAACACTGGGAAGTGTTCCTTCCTGTTGTATATTTTTGGGGAGATTTTGATATTAATTGGTATTGTTGGTGTTAATTATCTTTAAATATTTGGTCAAATTGACCTGTTAAGCTATTTGTGCTATATGATCTCACTTATATGTAGAATCTAAAAAAGCTGAACTCATTGAAGCAAAGAATTGTTACACTTCCCACTGTGTAATGGAGACAAAAAAAGGATCAATCAAAGCACCATGAATACCCTGAGAGGATGGAAGGGACCGCACCTCAGCAACTCGTCTGTTAGAAGAAGAAAACTGGGTACAGCCCTGATTCAAAGTTAGCTTCTGTTCTTTATTGTAAAGACAAAGAAGTTTTACAAGAAAAATTAGTTGATTCAATCCTTACAAAAGGACAAAAAGACATGGGCAGTGTTACAAAAGTTATCTATGGCTAAGTACAGCTTAACAATGGAAACTAGTAGCATCGGTAAAATTAACAATATGACATTCCAAAGTACAATTTGTGGAAAGCTAAGTTGGTCAAACTGCAATCATTATCTAAAGTATAACCTCTCCTTAAATGATATAAACCTAAGTATAATTATCTCTAAAGTTTCCCCCAACAGACAGCCAGCCCCTTGCAAACATTTTTTCATGTCTTTCCCTTCAGCAATTCTTAAGATCTCTTAACAGGACAGTATGACAACCACCTGTTAGCTCTAAAATCATTAAAGTAAACAATCCCATACCTAAACAGTGATTAGAGTTGATTAGATGGGCTGTTGTCCTCTGGCTGGAGGCGGTCTCCTCCTACACAAGGGCTTTTGCCCCATACAAGTATTTAGTTAAAAAACTCTGTTCTAAAAATCAAATGAGAATGAAGATTTCTAGCCCTCCACAAAGAATAGAATGGTGGGTCTTTTTTCTACAGGAATTTTTACAATTACTAATTCAAATTCTTGTTTTAAGTCAATTCACTCTTAATTTTAGTAATTAGAGTCTTCTCTCCTTTTATTTTAACTAGTCTATCTAAAGGTTTATCAGTTTTGTTGTTCCAAAGACCACAATTTTTTTCATAGATTTTTCTTTACTTTTTTTTTT
>NW_007735871.1:39033-43814 GCF_000696425.1 Galeopterus variegatus
TGTTTCAAATTTGTTTCTGTGACTTATTTCTAATTTCATTTCATTATAGTAAACAAAATTACATTGTATTTTTTTATTATTATTTAAAAAATTCATTTAGGCTGTTTTTTACTGTGAGAATCTGGTGGGGTTCCTGGAGGTAAAACCCACAATTCTGTGAGAGTCACCTAAGACTGGGCCCCCAGGACTTTCTCACTCTCATGCTAGTCTATTCTCATTCTGCGGTAATTTGTCATACTTGCCATTTAAGTGTTTCTTCCAGTTTCGCTCCTGCAACTCCTGCTCCAGGTAAGCTGATTTCAGTTATGATTCCCTGTATTCACATTTTTCCTCAGATTTCAGGGCGTCGGTTTGCTCTGTGATCTCAGTTCTCTGATGGATCTGGGAAAGTCACTGATTTTTAGTTGGCTCAGCTTTTTCTTGTTTGTTTCTTTTTTGGTTGATTGTTTTTTGGTCCTGAGGACAGGAGACTTTCAATCTCTTTACGTGTTGGAGCTCAAACAGGAAGCTGGTTTCTACCCCCTCACTTCCTAACTATTATGGCAGTTTTTATTTCCCTAGTTGGAATTTATCAACTCCTCAAGTGACAATGGACTCCTCAGATTTGTCTACCTGGTGCCACCTCGCAGTAGTTCATTTGCTCTTGGGAACTGAACTTGAAATTATGCTGCTTCTTTGGACAATCGTACCCACACCTATATGTCTACCCACTTTTCTCCTTTATTCATCTTCAGAATTCTTTCCCAAATCTAGAGTTGATTTTTCAGTAGCACTGGCAATATCCCTACAACCATCCAAATACTTTCATTCTCACAAATTTCTCATTGTTCATTCTCTTCTTGTTTATTCAGCATCCCAGGTGAGATAGTAAATGACTAATAAGGGTGTATTGTACTCCTGTGCATTCTTCTAATTGCAGAAGGTCTGGAGCCTCCTGTACTGTCTAGTATGTTGAGTAGAGAAGTCTTGTTAATGATAGGTGCATCTTTTAGCTGCTTGGATTTTATTTCCTCCATAAGGCTATTTTCCCAGGAATTTCAATAATGCTCTAGTACCTAAAAGGTTTATATTGCTTGATCAGACCATATAGTTATGGATAGTTTCTTTTATACATCTTTCACTTCTGCAATGGTTTTCTAACCTCTTGCCACTAGATTAGTGATGTTAGCTAGTGTCTAGCATTGTAGTGAAGCTGCAAATATCCATCTCAATTTGTATGTAGTTAAAGGGAACAAGGAAAAGCTTCACCTTCCATAAGAAGCTTCCCGGACTTTTGCAAGTAAGGTCCACATCTCAATTCCTAGGGAAGATAGCTTAATTTGCTGATTTCATATTTTCTTAGCTTAGTGGTATCTAGAACCTTAAAGTATATTCAAAATGTTCAAGGCAGATCCTATTCTCTTCTTTTGGCTGGAGTTCCTAACACTTTGCTCTGTTACTACCTAGTTCACATACCAAACTGAGAATGCTATCAATCAGGCAAAGGTAGTGACTAAGTCTCCTGGCATCACATGGGAGTTGGCCTGGGATCTTAGTGACCTAAGCAGCTTGTTGCTTAGGTTGATCTGCTGGAGCTTAACTTGACCCTAGTGGTACTAAATGTGGCAACTAAGACAGAATCATGGATGAAAAAAATATGCCAGTATTACTCAGAGAAAAAGGGTCCAATGTGTAACTGGCCATTCATTCAGAAGAAATATGTGAATAGTATACAAATTCCTAAAAATAAATTAACTAAAATGTTTATGCCCCAAATTGTCTTAAAATATTGTATAAAACTTATATATTTAACTCAAATGCTATCAACCTTATATGCTGACTCAAAAGCCAAGCTACATAGGCACCAAATTAAATTATGTTTTACATCTGAGGTATTAAATTTGGGGTTAAAAATAGTGCTGTATTTTAGAAACATTTTATTTATTTCAAAAACCCCTATAATTAGGCTTCAAAATACAAAAAATAATTAGAATTTTAGAAAAACAAAAAAAATAATAAAAAAAGAAAAAAGAATGGAAAATATCTATAATTTAATGATAATTGTAAAGTGAACATTTTTAAATGGCACAGTGAATTCGTGATTTGATTATTGAGATACTGTAACAGATACAACAGTCATGAGGAAGGTAAACCACTAAGAAAACTTCAGGTATTCCTAAGAGTAAAGGGAATTAGTGTTATTTTATAATGGAAAATTTTAGTGCCCATCTTTATGGTCACTCATGGTTTATCTAGCAGAGAAGTTGAGCTTCTCATGGGGTGGCTCATATCTTCCAAAGCACCAATGTTCCAAGAGGGATGAGACAGAAGCTATCCCACTTTGAGGGTAGCTCAGAACTGGCAGTGTCACTTCTCCCACATTCATGAGGGAATGTAAAGCAGAAACTCAGGTTTAGTGGAGGGAGGCTTTGAAGTCTAGCTACTGAACCAGAGGTGTTTCAGCTTGTTTGAAAGCAGTCAGTTATCTGTCCTGAACACCTGAATATAAACGTGTCTTTTGTCTATACAATGAGATCCAATGAATGTATAAATATGTTAACGTGCAAAAATCTATGGCTTTGAACTTCCAAAGTAGAGTTAATATCTGGCTAACTTTCATTAAGGAGAAATGATTTTTTTTTTTGCATTGAAGAGAAAAATCGTGCTATTTTGCTTCACTTTTACTTGACAAAGAAAAAAATCAAAACATGTATTTGTATGTGTGACTGTAGAAGTCAGAATAGAGAGGGAAGAATACCATCCTGGAAGCAAAAAATGTGTATTCTTGTCCCAAGTATGATCTTTAACAGGTAACTTAATATTTTGGTTCCTTGTTCTTTTTTTTTTTTCCTTTTTGTTTTTTCGAATATTTCGAAGATTTATTACTCACTAGGGTATAAGCGTGGGGAGTCCCTGTTTTTTTTTTTTTTCTAATTGTAAAATGAGGCTATTGGATTTAGTTGACTCTGAACATTTCCTTCATCTTTAAAACTCTATGCCTGATTTTACCAAATCATTAACTTATAGAGGGAAGATGACCTCCCAAGGTTTACTTATCTTCTAACTAATAAATGTGAACATTTAATTAAGATATTACACTCATTCTCATGATTATAATGTTCAAGATACTGAGATGCCTGGTGGGGGGAAAACATTTATGTTTCTTTTCTCATTTTACATTTACAGATTTCTTTAAGGCCTCAATCTTTCTTTAGCCTCCTGGCACTAACCCAATTGCACACACACACACACACACACACACACGCACACACACACACAGATGTCAAAGAGGTCATCATTATGCTGTTCTTTCTTTTAATTTTCTCATCAGATTATTATTTAGAGTAAGCTTGTACATCAGTTCAAACTTAGGCTTCGTGGTGAGCATGCGTTTGACCATGGCCCCTGCTTTTTCATGAGAGCCTTTTTAAGTCGAAAAAGTATTTTTTCGATCTAGGACATAACATGGTAAAACGATAAAACATAAGCTGCCAGAACCAGAAAATATGTATGATGTTTGACTCATAAAATGTCCCAGATTTCTTGTTTTCTACATGAGAGGGAACCTTGTCTAAATAATGCTCAGCCTAGTAGCTGAGACTTCCCATCCAAATGCATCTACTCCACAATCATTTCTATCTTTGTACACCTCAAGGATAGAGAACAAATTGTAGATAATGCATGCAGAATTGGAATCTCTAAACTATAAGAACTAGCATGCCATCAGTCCACATTATAGCAAAAGCAAGCAGACCTTATAGAGAAAATTGACCCTATCTATGCAAATAAAAAAAAAGAACACTATAAATATAGGTCAGGAATACTTTGAATTTAAAAGTATAAAATTTGAATAACAATAGGCAGAGAAACAGAATTTTGTGCAATTCATACCAACAGTCTTGATTGTGAAAATGATCGATTCAGTACAGATGGTGCACAATACAAACACCGTCAGTCACTGAAAAGGGACCAGAATGTTATAAAACAGCTCAGTTCAAAGACATCTCGTTTGGTTTTGTCTGGCAAATGGCCTCACCTATTTCTTATGTAAGAAAAGATGGATATTAAAGGCAGAATAGCACTAAATCTTCCTTTTAGATGTATCCGTGTATAATTTTGACTCAATCCTTAATAAGCTGCATATGATTCTTGCTGTGTAATGGTCATGCTATATTAATAGGTTTCTTTTATAAAAGAGTCATTAAAAGGTAGGAAGCTGATGTGGTGGGCCACCAATCTACAAGTGATGTCAGTGTTTGTTCCCAGAATTGATAAACCAGGACTTTGATGAGGTGTAATCCGTTCTGGTTGTATTACATGTTACATTCAGCTCATGTTGCTAGATCACTAAATGATCTGCAATGTTTAAAACCATACAAATTTGTTTAAAGGTCAGTCCGCCTCAATGTTCATCTTCTGAGGTTTTTGTTAAAGATGTGGATCATTTCACCTCACTTCAGAATTTCTGAGATGCAAACTAAAGATTGAGAATGACCATTATAGGTTTCTTCCTATAGCTGTACGATAAGAATATCATAAGTTTATAAACTGTATATACTTCTTTCATTCATACCTTTTTTATACAGTCTATAGACATTTATCTTGTATCACTATGTATTGGGCTTTATACATACATAGAAAATGAGGAAAAATTTGATACTTCCTATTTATCTCTGCCAAACCAATGCAAACAAAACATAAATTACAAATTATTGAAATTTTGTGACATTAGAGAACCAACCCAAATGTCCATCATCAGATGAGTGGATATGGAAAATGTGGTTTATCTACACAATGGAATA
>NW_007735871.1:44936-46092 GCF_000696425.1 Galeopterus variegatus
TTTTTTTTTTTTGTCTTTTTTGAGACCGGCTGTACCTTGCTCAGCCAGTGAGCGCACCGGCCATCCCTATATAGCCGAACCCCGGTGGGAGCGCTGCTACGCTCCCAGAGCCGCACTCTCCCGAGTGTGCCACGGGCTCGGCCCAGGTCTGCTTTGATTTAAACGTGACAGGTGAACATGAGTAGAAATAATGTACACACCCTGACTCTCAGATTTGGGATCAGATGAGAGTGTTTAATATTGGTGCTCAATTTGTTTAAAAAATACTTTGTCAGCAAAAAAAACTTGATGAGAATACTCACTGAAGGAAAAAAAAAAGATTAAAAGGATTGCCTTTAGATCACAACTAAATTTGAATGAACTATTTATCTAGAAGTTACAATGCTTGTTAAAGACCTGCCTGATTTTAAGTATGGCATTGAGAGTTGATTCTTAAATTATAAACTAGGATATTTTGTCAAATCAATTATTAATTGGTTATAAATATTTTACTGTAGCTAGTACTGTTTTCCAAAAGCACAGTTCTGAAATAAGATTTGTAAAACAAAGCAATGGGCTTAGATATAATTATGTAAAAAACACAAGTGAAATATTAGATAATGATAAACTAGAAAGATATTTGACTTCCTAACTAAGCTACAGAAAATTTGTTACCAACAATGTCAATTTAAGAAAGATCTACGTTCCCCTTTTCATTTTCAGTTTGGGTACCTATATGTAGGGCAAAATGCTGAGGCTGGGGTATGATATAAAGCAGAATAGTGTTTGTGTGTTTATGTATTTGTTATAGGGTAAATGAGCATATGATTATATTTATATTCATATTAGGAAGATATCTTTTATGATACAGTTGGTACATTTATAAAAATTAAAAATAGTTACTGACTTTCTGGGTGTTAAGAATTTATTGCTAAGGTTTTATATTGAGTTTGTTATAAGGAATTGCATAAAGGACTGAGGATAATGGCAAAATATTACTGATGATGACAAAATATAATGACAAAATTTTTTCTGGAAAAAATTGCTCAGATTCAATTTCTTAATTAAAAAAGACAGATGTTTTTGACAGTTTTTTTTTTTCCAACTGGTACTGGGTTTTTATTTTTATTTTTTTTAAATTTTATTTTGTCGATATACAATGTGGTTGATTATTGTG
>NW_007735871.1:47141-49973 GCF_000696425.1 Galeopterus variegatus
AGCAGGAAATCAAAAAATTTATTGAAACTAATGAAAATAATGATACGTCATACCAAAACCTATGGGATACTGCAAAAGCAGTATTAAGGGGGAAATTTATTTAATTAAATGCTCACCTCAGAAGAATGGAAAGATGGCAAGTGACAGTTCTTAAAATATTATTTTTTTCTTTTATTCTCAGCTCATTGTAATGGCAATGTTTTATTTCTTTAATTGGTGACAGATTGCAGTACCCCTGTCACCAAGGTAATAACATGCTTATAATTGTGAGGAAGAGTGTGTGTTTTCCTCAATATGCTGAATACATATATGTGGGATTTTAGGGGTTTGTTATCAGATGCTAAGGAGTTTGGTAATGGCCAAGCTGGAATATGGAAAGATGAGACAGGGTCATTAGAAAAGGTAAAATTAGAATTACCACAGGGAGAAAGGTGAAGACTGAAGAAAAAAGTTTTCTTTGTTTTTCTCACCAGTGTCCCCTCCTACCTCTAGTGCATACTTCCGCGTACATCTTTGTGGAGAGATAAGGGAAGGTATTAAAATAGGGAATAATTGGTAGATGACATAAGTTATAAGAATTTATTTATAAGAGTTTATTAAATTTCTGTGACAGCTTTTATCTTTCAGAGAGATCTGGACAAGTATTTGACTGACTCCCAAGCTGTGAGATATGTCATAAGGCCAATAAACCCTGCAAATATTCTGCAACCTAAATAATCTCTTTTTTCATTGATCTTTTCCCAAGACCCTAGGCTCATTGTTAGAGGGATTGTGGAGGTCGGCATGAGAACCATAGGGTGTATGCTGCCTTTGGCTCAAGTATTTAAAGAACACAAGTTAGACTAAACAAAACCCTACTGGATGCATATTGCACCAGGTCTGATGGGGACTGAAGTTCAAATCTTATCCCAGGGCTGCTCCCGCAGCTGTGGCCACAATTACCTTGAGACAGCTAGTGATCAATCAAAGGAGGACCTGCTAAGTATGAAGGAGATAAGAAAATTGGCTTCTAACAATCTACAATGTCTACAAAAGCTTAGACATTCCAGATCCAGATAACTCAGAACTTTGGTAGGAGAATCAGAAATACAGGCAGGCTAGCCCTACCTAGCAGTAAGAAGCTCTGTGAACGACAACACTCCTCAAATGGTATGCTTGTGCCCTTATGTGGATGTGAGGGCATCTTCCCACCTGGGGCACAGAAAAGTTCCACATGTACACACACACACCTTCACCTGGAGCACCTGACTATGATGTTGTCCATAATCTGAAGATTCCAGTGAGAGGGACTTATTCATTATGAATGTTCAGTACTTATTTCTTCAGAATTAAAAGTTTCTCCCAAAATATAATTGAAAAGACTTGAAGACTCTGCTATTCTGCCTTTTATCCTGTCATAGTCAATTACCAGGAACAGTTATATTACTTTCTTAAATGCAGTTTTGATCCTCCCGTAGTTCTGCATTACATTACAAAACCCCTCATCTAAGCTTGTTCATGTTATACTTGCTTATTGATTAATTCTTTCATCCATCCATCTATTCAGTTAATAAATAATAATCTAATTCTCACTCACTACTAAATACCATACTCAAAAGGAGAAATATAGATAGGAATAAGGCATGATCTCTGTCCTCAAATAGATCACAGTCTAGCAGAACAAGTGGACATGTAACTAGATAACTGTGTGACGGTGTTGGGTATGCTCTAATAAGAGAACTAATGTTTCCCTTTTTAATAGATAGATATTTTATTGCTTCCCCAAACTCACTTCCCGTCCTTGGTGACATGATCCAGATTTCCTTTGGTAACCGACACTCCACACATTTTTTTTTCATATCGTTTTGGATTATTCTGATTTAAAACAAAGTATCTTATTTTTATTGCTACGACAATTGGTTGTAGAGTGATTGCTGTGGTTTAAATGTACAAAGGTACTTCAATGAGTTTGTAGAAAAATAGAATTGAAAGATAATAGGAATCTTTCCATGAACTTTCTGAAGTACTCTCGTACATGTCTCTCCAAAATTTATATGTTGAAACTAAACCCCAAGGTAATTATTGTAGTAAAAGGTAAGGCCTTTTGGAATGTGATTAAGCCATGAGGGCTTCACTCTCATGAATGGATCAGTGCCCTAATAAAAGAGGTTGAAGAGAGAACACTAATGCCTTTTGTCCCTTTTGCCTTCTGCCTTCCACTGTACAAGGACACAGCACTTGCCTCTTCTGCCATGTGAGGGTGCAGCAAGAAGACCCTCGCCAGACACCAAATGCCATGCTGGAGCCTTGACCTTGGACTTCCCAGACTCCAGAACTGTAAGAAATTAATTTCTGTTTCTTATAAACTCCCCAGTCATTGTATTCTGTTATAGCAGCACAAACAGACTGTGACAATGGTCTCGGTCAAGTAAAGACACTGTGAGGCTTCTAAAAGCATGCAACATATGGCGAGAAGCTAGGGTAGCAAAGATCACTGAAATACCCAGGATGAGCCCACACAAGGAAACCAAGTCATGACATGATTCTGAGAGTGTCTAAGTCTTGTGTCAAGCTGTGCTTGAGAACATTGGCACCTTTCCAGACATAGGAGGCAATAAATTATCTTTAGGTTTTAAGTAAATTTTATTGGCATTTTGCTGCATGCAAATGAATTATTTCCAAAACATATTTGCAGATCATATGCTATTTTACCATAATTCAGCATGTCCCAAGATGTGCTACTGTACAAGTACCAGGTATTGCTCTAGTCAAAAAGGGTGAAATGAAAATTTATTGCTTTCCATTCCCAATCGAATTGTTGAGCCAACAGTACTGTAAATATACTTTAAAAAA
>NW_007735871.1:50448-52126 GCF_000696425.1 Galeopterus variegatus
TATCTTTAGGTTTTAAGTAAATTTTATTGGCATTTTGCTGCATGCAAATGAATTATTTCCAAAACATATTTGCAGATCATATGCTATTTTACCATAATTCAGCATGTCCCAAGATGTGCTACTGTACAAGTACCAGGTATTGCTCTAGTCAAAAAGGGTGAAATGAAAATTTATTGCTTTCCATTCCCAATCGAATTGTTGAGCCAACAGTACTGTAAATATACTTTAAAAAATTCCATCTGATGTCTTAAATGCTCCGAGAACAATGCGGGCAGGCAATGCCCAGTGGCTATGTACACAATTTCAAGAGGTGCATAGAGATGTTACAGAATTGATTCAGATGCTTGATTTAATTTGAATAAAGAAATGCATGGCCTCAGAAAGCTTTATTTCTGTTCTTTTTTCTCTCTACATATAGATAAAGTACCTCCTGTCATACATTTTGTTAATGTAGACTTAGGCATAGAGAGTTAACAAATAAACCAGGGGAAAATGAAACATTATTTTTCTTTTTGAAGGGAAAAGGTATTATGTGTTTGACTACCTCTCTATGCTGTCAATTTACTGGTCAGCAGATAACTAACACCACCATATTTGTCTCCTATTTATAATCTTTAAGTGACTTACAACAAGATATTATTTAGATATTTAATGAGATTTGAACAGACACAAAATTATTTTTCTAGCTCCACGAGTGTACTCAATAACCTAAGTGTGACAAATGAAATATGTTGAAATGCTATGTGCTCATATGGAGTCTATTGCCAGTGTCTTGCTCAGTGCCTGCAACAGAAGAGGTTCTATATTTTTGTTCGCTTCTTCAGTTTAAGTCTTACCTTTATGTATGAGGGGAATGTAAGGGTTGAATATTACTCATGAGCTCCCCGAATATCAAGTAAATGATTTTTCAATTTACTGAATGTCTCTGCTTTCAATACTATGTAAAACATAGAATAGGAGAAATCAGCACTAAGTTATTTTAATGTAGATTAATGTTAATGGTTTCCTATTATCAAGAATTTGATAAATTTTGCAGAAGGCCAAGATAAATTAGCTATAAGAAGCCCATTTGAAGGCATTGAAATTCCACTTAGAACTGATTTGCCAATTAGTCAAAAAACAAGCTGTGTTGTCAATGCTCATATTTCATGGGAGTATCCTCTTCAGTTCTCATAATTTTCCATACTATGAGCTTGACTAATAAATATCTTACCAGATCTACTGTTTCTTCCAAGTTCAATATAACAATGTTGTGTGACTTTGGGTAAATTCCTGCCAAACTCCATTTATGAAAAGTAGTAGGTTAATTTTTGTATCAACAAATGCCACTTTCATTATTATCTCCCTTGTATCTTACCCTGAGAAAAAGGAAAAGCTATGTCTAGTTATATGTTCACTGAGTATTTTCTTCTTTAGCTTTGACTAAGCATTCATTGTTCTTCTATGTTACAAAAAACTCATAATAAAAGACATATTAGCTTATATGAGCTACTGAGCCATCAACTTTTCTTAGTTTACGTTTTTGTCCAAATGGTTTGAAATAAGCTATGTAAGGAAAGTATTGAAGATAATCAATACCCTGTTCATCAATAGGGTTGACCAGTGTTGGCCATACCTCAGGAGTGCCATTAAGAATGACATTTGAGCAACAGGAAGGAAAGAAGGAAGAAAAAAAAAA
>NW_007735871.1:53917-55778 GCF_000696425.1 Galeopterus variegatus
TTGGGGATGACATCAATTTTCCATATTTTTATGACCCGTTTTTGCATTCCGAGTAATTTCAATTACTTGAATATATGTGCTAGTTTTATCTGCGTTGTGGATAAGTTTGAAAAATTAACCTTTCTGTAATCAAAGTAATTAAGAAAATGATATAAAATTCTGCTTAGTTAACATGTACACTAAAATATTTAAATTTTATTCAGTGCTGGTGGTTATGCATTTTCCTTGCTAATTCTTGCAATCACAATGTCAAGTGGAGTTTAACANAAATGCTTTAGTCACTCTGTAAGCTATATCGTGGACATGTTTGTTTAATAATTCTTTGAGCGTCTAATGGTGATTAAGGTATGCACAGGTTTCAAGATTGTAAGAAGTAATCATCTTATGTAAAATTATGAGACAGCTATAAAATCTAGTCCTATTTGAAAGGCATTCTGAGGTCCCCTGTCTACTCCTTAAAGTGTTAAAGAATGCTATGGCAATTCCAAACATCCAGCCAAAATATGTTAGGAAAGCAGCACTCTAGAGAATGACAGAGCAGATTACATAAAATATATGTCTTTTTTTTTTCTGTCTCATGTTCAAATGTCATGCATAGAATGACTCCACAGGAGACAAATGGAAAAGGTAAAAGGAGGGGAAGATAACTTCTGAGAATGACTAATCTAGCAGGAGCAGCAGTTGGTCTTGTCACTAAGTGTCATGATGAGAACCCTGGTCCACCCCTACAGAACTGTGGAAGAAATTGGGAAATACTTATGGAAAGACGTATTGTGATATATCTTTTTCCTGTGTTTACAACCTTTGTGGGTTTTCTTTTCTCTAAATAATAATTCATTTGAGTAGATTACCACTAACAAGTTCCCACTTCAAACCCCAGTCACTCAGTCAACAAAATGCAATCAAATGCCAAACAAGAGTTAAGTTACTGAACTCAACAGAAACAAGATAGCTCTGAAAGGACTTTGGGGATGACATCAATTTTCCATATTTTTATGACCCGTTTTTGCATTCCGAGTAATTTCANCTGGTGGTTATGCATTTTCCTTGCTAATTCTTGCAATCACAATGTCAAGTGGAGTTTAACAAGATTTAAAAAAAAATATTTTCGTTCTTTTAATGATTCTAGGAAAACTTAGCACATAATTTGTCTTTCTTATTTCTTATCCTCCTAAAAACATTAGAATAAACCATCTGAAGTTTCTCTTGGTTAATGCTGTGATTTAGTGCCTCCATGTTGGTTCAGTAAAACATATGTTAAAACAGATTTGTATTGTGACCTCATTTCTGTAACAGCCTGGATTCTGTAGGTTCATGATCCAAGTTGTTTGTTTTTGCTTGATTCTCACAGCATATAAACATTTATATGTTAAAAAACATCTATTTTTTTATTGTTGTTGTTGTACTGTGAGAAATGTCCTTACCATTCTGGTATTTGATGAGGTCTGATTTTAAGAAAAAAGTCATCCTTGTTTAATATCTGCAGTATGTTTGCCTTTTGGTTCATGTGTCGGGACTTTATTTTCACAGCTCATCTATGGTGGCTGTCTCAAAATGTGAGAATGTGAATTGTAAATCAGTATTTACCTTTCACTCTGTCACATTAAAGTGCCAGAAAAAATGCTGTTGTAAAAATTATTTTGGTTTGTGTCAGCTTCTTTTACACTTTTTCTAACCATACTCTCAAATACAAGTACAGCAGATACATTGACTATTAATTTTAAAAAGTTCAATGGTCAGGATGATCCTCAAACATCTACCCTAATCCCAATCTTTTTCCTGGAAAAAACCACTATTATTATGTTGAATTATAAACTTTCAACCTTTGCACATATATATATATATATATATATATATATAT
>NW_007735871.1:56521-67114 GCF_000696425.1 Galeopterus variegatus
TATATGTATGTATGTATATATATATGTATATGTATATATGTATGTATGTATGTATGTATGTTTATATGTATGTGTGTATGTATGTATATATGTATGTATGTATGTATGTGTGTGTGTAGGTATGTATGTATATGTATATATGTATGTATGTATGTATATATGTATATACATATATATCTGTATATATATTTATAAATATGTTTACGAATCTAATCTGTTCTACGTTTTAATTTTAAATGTAAATGATATTGTATTGTTTCTTGCTGCTTTTCTCTTAAAAAACGACATGTTATGGAATTTCCTACTTGTGACAGAATCTTATTTATTTTAGGTATGTCTACCCCTCTATTGGTAGAAATTTAGGTAATTTACAAATTTTCTGCCTCAAAAAATTGTGGAATGAACGTCATTATAAATATCTCCTGTACATACACAAGTTTTTCTTTTTCTCCAAATAGATACAGAATTTAAAAATTTTGGGAGCTTTGAGTGATGTGTGAGTGACATTTTGTTTTCAGAACTTAAATTTTAATAGGTTAGGAAAAACTTATCACTGTAGACTCTGTAACATTTTTTTTTTTAAATCAGCATTTATTACATCTTTACAACAAATTTATATCATCAAACTTCTTAAGTTTTCCAATCTGGTGGTGAGAAAAATTGTATCTCATGATTTACTTCGCATTTTACTGATTACTGCTCAGATTGAGCATCTATTCCAAGGTTTCTTAGCTATGTGTTGGTGAGTCAATTATTCATGTTCGTTATCTATTTCTTTTACTGCATTATTTGTTTATAAAGATTATAGGGTTTTAAAATTATTCTGCATATAAATTCCTGATTATTTATGTGTAAATAATTTCTTCCAATCTGAGTTTTAACTTTACTTTAAATATACTTTGTTGTACAGAAATTTTAAATTTGAAGCAAAAAGTTGTATTAATCTTTTTCTATGTAGTTTTAGATTTGTGTTTTATTTTTGGAGTTCTGTTTAGTTTAAATTTATAAACATGCCTATATTTTCTCTCTATATTTTCATATTCTTCATTTGCGATCTTTAAAATCCATCTGGAATGCTTTTTAATGGACTGCTAGGTGACTCTAACTTAATACTATAATCGTCAGTAGTTTCCCACTGATCTGAATATGAACTTCATCAAGTTTATCTGAGGGTTGGCTACACAAAAGCAAATCACACCCTTCACACTTTCTTCCACTTTGTGTGGATGTCAGAGAGCTTATTCATTCATTTACCCAGATTCCTTTTCAGCTGGGTGGTCATGTGACTCACTTCTCACCAATGTGATGTATGAAAAAGTTACCGAATGGCTTTCCTGAAAATGTGTATTCATGGGTCAAATTAGCATTCCTCCTTTGGCTTTTGCTCTGCCATGTTCTTTCTGCTTAGAATATGAATGTGAGTTTCAAGGTGCAGACATCTTGAATCCTTGTGACAGAGGTCTACGTGAAAGGAGGGTGGGACAGGAGGGTGGAAACAACTGAGTCTCTAACAGCATCACTAAACCGCTGTTTCCAGTGCTGAAATATTTGTCATGATTTACTTAAGTTTGTGTTAGTTTTTCTGTTGCATGTAATCAAATGCAATTCAAACTGTTAGAAATATAAATTAAATTCCAATATATTCATGACTCTGCTTCTAGCCTATTTCCTTTCATATTGCTGTTTATTCCTACATCAACACCACAATAATTTAATTAATGTTTAATTCATATAGATTTAAGTATATATTTTTTATTTTTATTTTTTATTTGTTTTACTTTTTTTAAATTTATTTTTAAATGATACATAATAATTGTACATATTTATGGGGTACAATGTGTTGTTTCAATACATCTAATTGGCAGAACTTTTAAAACCTTCTCTTCTTACTGTTTTGAAATATACAATGTATTATTGTTAACCATAGACACCCCACTGTGTATTGGAACACTAGAACTAATTCCTCTCATTTAACTGTAACTTTGTACCCATTGACCAACCTCTACTCATCCTCCCTTCTCCTCGTCTCCTTCCAGCCTTTGGCAACCACAGGTGTACTCTTTACTTCTATAAGATAAACTATTTTAGATTCCACAAATCAGTGAGATCATGCTCTTTTTTTGCATATCTGTCTTTGTGTGCCTGGTTCACTTCACTTAAAATATGACCTCCAGTTCTATCTATGTTGCTGCAAATGACAGGATTTCATTCTTTTTTAAGGCTGAATAGTATTCCATTGTGTATATATACCACATTTTCTTTATCCATGCATTTGCTGATCAAGAGATCAACACTTAGGTTGATTCCATGTCTTAGCTATTGTGAATATTACTGAAATGAACATGGGTGACATAATCACGTCTTTTGTTCTTTATTCAAAATTTTCATAAACTTTTGTTCTCTTATTCAATTTTTAAATTTACTGTTTTATCATGTTCCCTAAATAATAGTATTTAAGTGTGATACATTTTGTATATTATTTATTTATATTATGAATATACTGGATGTTTACTTTGTAAGTTCTTGCATCAATTTTAAATTATTAATGTAGAAAATTACATTACTGTGTTTTCTATTTTGAGCTATTGTGTATTACAGAAGTAAATCCTTGTTGATCATGAAATAGTTTTTATTTTTGTGTATTTTTAATCACATTTTGGTAAAATTGTATGTAGAATTATGCATGTATATTTATTACTAATATTGAATTGTAGCTTGCTCTCTTTTTGCTATCATTTTCTGGCACAATACCAAGTTTATTTAGGTCCCAGAAAATGATTTGGATATTTTTCCATTGTTTGCTCTGAAATACTTTGTAAAAGATGTGAATTATCTGTTCTTTGAACATTGGGCAAAACTTATTCATAAACTATTTAGGTGTTATGTGTAGGCTTAGTTCTTCAACTCAAGGAGAAAATTTTTATTTGGAATGCACCCTAAAATCTTATCTAATAGTGACTTCAATATTGGCAAGTTGCTGATTTTACCATTTATATGTTGCTTTGTAATTTCTTAAATAAGCAAAAGAATAAAATGAAATGATAGATGTGAATTAATGGATTGATAATATTACTAAAAATAGCTAACATTATTTGAGTTTTTAAGTTTAAGTAACAAAGGGAGTCTCATCACAAAGTAGCATTTCCTTTAAGAATCTAATCTTAGAATTTGTGGTTTTAAGTAGGAAATTATAACTTAAAAATTTAGGACCTGTATTTTATTTATGATAGTAACAATTGTTATTAAAAGTAAGACTGATTGAGTGGGAATGTTGTTAAGGACATCCAACAAGTACCTTGACAAAAAAGAAAAATGTATAATTCTGTTCTAGAGAGTTGTCATATAGTATCTTGCAACATTGTGTCTTCTGGTTATAATCATTGTCTATAAATGCCTTTTTGAAACAGGAACAGACAAAGGACCTATTGCTTCCAAAAAATAAAAAAATAAAAATAGGCACCTATCTATCTTCTGAGAAATACTGAGCACAAAAAGATATTTTATTTTGAAGTAACAAGCATACTCTCTGAGTATATAATGAGCTCAGGGCACCGACCAAACAGAATAGAATGTTTTGTAATGTGGAGTTTGTTGTATCTGAATGATGGAAGGAAGTCACTCCCTGGAAGAACAGTGCCAGCCCTGGGGAGAAGGAGAAACTGAGGCTGAGGTAGCTCTGTTAGGCTGATTCTCAGGGAGGGATTCTGCAGGGAGACGTTGGCAACTAAGACTTATGGGAGTCCAAGGGTGAGAACTTGGTTCCCAGATGGTGCAGCACAGCATCTAGTGCAGTGGACCTAGCAAGATAAGTTAGCAAGAGTCTGCTCATGCAGCGGCTGTGGCAGGGCTAAAAAGAGGAAGGTTCAAGTATGACTCGTGTGTTTTAGGCTAGAGAATCTCATGGGTAGATGATGGATTTCTTTTTCGTATTGATTTTATGACCTCTCTTTGCAATAATTTGTCTTGGGTAAATTATATTTTTCCAATTTCTGTTTCTTTTTATATTTTAATGATTATTTCTGACGTTAAGCAGTTAGAAATGGTCAACCTTATTTACCTTTTAAGGTTCTTTTGCATTGACTTATGCTTAGAAAGTAATTTCCCATGTACAGAAAATACCTGCCTTAAATTTTGCTTTAAGAAATTCCTTCATATGTAGCTCTTTAATTTAGAAGAAATATATTCAGTTGTATGATGTGAGCCGACATACAAGTATATTCAAAGTTGGGGTCATGCCATAAAGAATGCGGTCATCGAACTACAGGGTGTTCTAAAGTACGATGTTAAAGTTAAAATTCCTGGGTTGTTCTCATCTGCATCTCGTGTTTCATGAGCATAGTAAAGAACGGAAAACTAAAAGAAGAGAGGTGTTTCTTCCACTTTTTTATTGCTCTTCAAAAAGCAGGATTCCTTCCCTGATCTTTTCTTCCCTTTTACTGTCATTCTTCACTCAACCAACTCATTACTATTTTCTCAGTCTCAGTCAGCAGATTCTCACTGCCTTGTATCCCTAACACTGACATTTTATTAAGCAATCATCACATATTTGATGGCCAATCATGTGATAAGCCCTATTGCTTGTTCTCTTTGATGGGGTGAAGGAAAATATGTAGAAGAATAGAAATAATGTTAATGGAGTAATATAGATTTCCTAAAAACATAGTTGAAAACATAAATGCACTTAGTTCTCTTAATTTTAAATCATTTCTGACTGTCACAGGGATCTAAAACTCTTGGCAGGAGAAAGATCATGAAATATTTTGGTTTCTAATTTTCCCTCCCAAAGACGAAGCTACATTAATCTTTATCCCAGCAACATTTATACTCCTTCATACATTTATTCCCTCCTTCTTTTATCTTATTCATTTTTTTCCCAGTTAAATTTAATTAAGCACGTACTGGGAGTCAAATTAGCTTTTAGCTATCAGGGATTGGAAAATGAGTAACTTTCAGCCTCTGACAATAAAAATCTCTAAGCCTAGAGTAAGATGTGGACCCACAAGCAGATTATTATCATCCTATGGTAAAGGCAGTGATGGAGATTTGACTAGTTTGTTAAAAGACTACACGGAGGATCAGTTCCCCCACATTGGTTTAGGTAGTGGTCAGAGAAGGATTCCTGAAAAAAAAAATCATCTATTACATTAGTGAGCTTACTTTAAACAAAAGAAAATATAAAACTAACAGCATTAGGAAAGGAAGGGACATAAGGACAATCTAATTTTGTGCTTCTTTCAAATTTTTAATATCACCTAAGAACAACCTATCATTGGGAGTGCTCCCAAGTAACGAGCTCAGTTCAGTGAGTCAGGAACTGGATTTGGGAAACTGTTAGCTTCGTGCCTCAGCTATACTTCCAGGAGCTCAGGATTCAATCTAGGCTGCGAAGTGATGCTGGTGAGTTCTGCAGTCTAGAAAACAAAGCCACACCTCATTCAAAGGTTATAAAGATTACTGTACATTTTGGCTAAAATATTTGTGAAAATATAAAATATGACATGATATTTTCTTAAAGTGTGTGAACACTATAAATGAGTTTGTAAAATTCTATCAACACCTAATCCTGATTTTCCTGTAGTTGCAAAGTATTTTCTGTTTCTGAAGAAATATGTCTATGTAGAGTCACCAAATTTCTGTTTTGAGGTTTACAATATTAACAACTGTATATCTTTAAATTAAATCATGAATTAAGATATTTGATGACATTGGGGAAAATATTAAAATAAATTAAGAGTTTGTTAAAAAAAGAAAGCCAGTATTCTTCTGTTGATAAATCCTGCCAATTAATTTCCCAATGGGTATTTCAGATAACTATGATCCTACCTCAAATTACTTGTATAATGTCTGATTTTTTAATTACTTTTAACCTTTTGCCAATGAACACACCAGTGCTCCAGGGTTAGAATAAGATACATGAGCTTTTAGAATAAAATTGTATTTTCTGATGTTTTTGAGATTAAATATATTGCTGTCATACTGGCTGAGAAATGACCTTTTTCATGTTCTTTCTAGTAGCTTCAAGAGATATTTGATTTTCTAAAATTAAACAAAAGAGAGCACAAACATCCTGATGTATTCTCTCTGGTGTCCCACTTTGAACATCTTTGTCTTTTTTTCGAACATGTTTTTCAAGCTATTCAAATTAAAGTCAAATTAATGTCTGACATCTCATACAATCAGAGCTAGAAGGATTCTTTAAAATCCTATGGACTAATACTCCAGACAATTGGCAGAACACTGATTTCTAACTTGCTTCATTAAAATTCATATTGAAAATCCCATTTTATAATTGTTTAAAACTGTTTATGCACAGTGTGTATGTGTGTGTGCTCTCATGCAGGTGCACATATGGAACTTGTATATGTTTAAAAAGGTCACGGAAAGATTAGTATTATCTTTTAATTCTATTTTTGAGGAACTTTCTGAATGACCCTCATATTATAAAAGGTTCATGTTACATACATACATACATACAAACATATATATATATATACACACACATATATATACACACACACACATATATATATATATAGAGAGAGAGAGAGAGAGAGAGAAAGAGAGAGAGAGAGAGAGGTTTTACCCCCTGCAAACTCAGAACTGATCGCATATAATTTCCTCTGCTAGCGCTGACCTTAACAAATTTGGATTCGTTTCTTGGCATCTTTGTCCCCACATCCACCCCATCTCTTCAGTAAGCTTAAGCTACATCTGCAGTTTCTCAGTGGAATTTTTTCTTTCACTTTTGCTGATACAGCAGTTCTCCTCTCTACAGTGCAGCAGAGTGGAAATCAGAACTGGGTGGTAAGCTGGAATCTCAGTACAATCCAGTCTAGGCTTTGTCAGAAATAGCCATGTCCTTAGGCAAAGCATTTAACTTAGGCTTATATGCCATAATCGTCACAGCAGCCATGAAGGTTATCTTGCTTAACTTCCCATTTGAACATGAATTGCCTTGAAAAACAAGGTTTTTCTCATCTGAAACTTAACTACAACAATTGGACTTATGTCACAGGGAGACTGGAAGGCTGGAATAGGATACTATATGCAGAGCACTAAAATGATGCCTGGTACCTAAAAAGTGTCCCATAAGTGTTAGATAGTACACTGTGGTGAGGTAGAGATTTGGGGGATGCTTGAATACAGGTGATTGATCACACAGGTATGGATATAGGTGGGTCATCCAGGTAGAGAGTGTAGAATGAGGAAAGACTCCAAAACTATCTGATACAGTTGCTACTAGTCACAGGCAGCTATTTAAATTTATTTATTATTTAATTTATTTAATTTTATTTTTTAAAATTTATTTTGCTTGATAATACATATTCATAGGGCACAGAGCCAACCATCAGCACTCATGCCCAAGCTGTAATCAATACCATCAGCAAGTCCACCACCCCAGATTGCAGTTATTCCCTGTATCCCCCACCCAATCCCTCCACAACCCCCACCTTCACCCACCAACCCTAGGCCTATTCTCTCCCTCTGCAAATCCAACACACCACTATGGTCTTTCTTTCCTTCCTTCTTTCTCTCTTATTATTCCTTCTTATCCCCACTTATGAGTGAGGACATGTGGTATTTTTCCCTCTGTGTCTGGCTAATTTCACTTAACATAAGTTTCTCATCCATGTTGCTGTAAATGACAGAATTTCATTCTTTTTATGGTACAGTAGTATTCCATAGTGTAATTATACCACATTTTCCTTATCCAGTCACCCATCAATGAACATTCAGGTTGGTTCCAAATCTTGGCTGTTGTAAATAGAGCTGCAAGGAACATGGGAGTGCAGGTATCGCTTTGACATGAAGATTTCCATTCCTCTGGGTATATACCCAGAAGTGGGATTGCTGGATCATATTGTAGATCCATCTGTAGTTGCCTGAGAAACCTCCCTGCTGGTTTCCATAATGGCTGTACTACTTTTCAGTCCCACCAACAGTGTAGAAGAGTACCTCTTTCTCCACATCCTTACCAGCATTTGTTATTCTTAGTCTTTTTTATGATAGCCAGTCTAACTGGAGTAAGATGTTATCTCAATGCTGTTTTAATTTACATTTCCCTGATGAGTAGTGATGTTGAGCATTTTTTCAAGTGTCTGTTGGCCATTTGGATGTCTTTCTTCAAGAAATGTCTATTCAACTCCTTTGCCCATGTTTTAATTGAGTTATTTGGTTTTTTACTATTCTTAGAGCTGATTAACAATTTCACTAATGTTGCAGGATACAATATCAATGCCCCCAAATTAGTAGCATTTATATTCTCCAATAACAAACTAGCAGAAAAAGAAATTTAGAGTAAGTCCATTTACAATAGTCACCCACAAGAAAAAAAATAGAATACTAGGATCAGTTTAACCAAGGAGGCGAAAGATCACTATAATAAGTACAAATCACTACTGAAAGAAATTAAACACAAAAAGGTGGAAAGACATTCCATGCTCTTGGACTGGAAGAATCAATATTGTGAAAATATCCATACCATCCAAAGCAATATACAGATTCAATGCAATCCCCTTCAAAATACCAATGACATTCTTAATAGAAATAGAAAAAATAATCCTAATATTCCTAATATGGAATAACAAAAGACTGCGAATAACCCAAACAATCCTGAACAAAAAGAAAGAAAGAAAGAAAGCCTAAGGCATAATACTACCTGATTTCAAATTGTACTGCAAAGCTATAGTAACCAAAACAGCATGGTGCTAGTATAAAATAGACACTCAGACCAATGAAACGGAATAGAGAACCCAGAAATCAACACACATACTTACAACCAACTCATATTTGACAAAGGAAACAAGAACATACATTGGGGGAAAAGACTGCCTCTTCAATAAATGGTGCTGGGATAATTGGGCATCCATATGCAGAAGAATGAAACTAGACTTGTACCTTTTGCCATATACCAAAATCAACTCAAAATGGATTAGAGACTTAAATATAAGGCCAGAAACTTTAAAACTCCTAGAATTAAACATAGGGGAAATGCTTCAGGATTTAGGACTTTATGAATAAGACCCCTAAACTAAAAGCAAGAAAAGAAAAAATAAATAAATGGGATTATATCGAACTGTAAAGCTTCTGCATAGCAAAGGAAACAATCAACAGAGTGAAAAGACAACCTACAGAATGTGAGAAAATATTTGCAAACTATACATCCAACAATGGATTAATATCCAGAATATACAAGGAACTCAAACAACTACATATTAAAAAAATTAAATTAAGTCAAAACTTTGGCTCATCAGTAGTACTAGTAGGTTCCAAGTGTTTAATAGCCAAATGTGTTTAGTGGTTATTATATTGAACAGGGTTGATACAGAACATTGGCATCATCAAAGAAAGTTTTACAGGAAGTAGTTATCTAGAATAAAACCCTAAAGAACATGTCCAGTTAGCAAATAATGATAATAATGGCAAATTATCAGTATTTACCATGTCACATATTGTAGAAAAACTTTAATAAATTACTCTCATTTTCCCCCTAAAATTCTATGAAACACTTATTCCTATTCACATTTAGCCTCTGATGAAACCAAGAATCCCATAGTTTAAAAGACTGCTCCAGGTGATTTGTCAAGGAAGGATCCAGGAAAGCCATGACTCAAATCTAGGCTAGAGTCCAAAATATCAGTTTTGTGTCAATTTTTTATTTAGACTAGGTCAGTTCTCCTACTGCACAGGGCTGATATTAAGAGATCTACAAGCATTCATATTAAGAAAATGTTCATTCTTTACGTGTAAGCTAAATTTTTCTTTCTGCAATTTGCTTTGTCTTCTACGGTGATGCAGAATGGTTATAATAATGACATAAATATTTAAAAAATATTTTTAAGTTTTCTAATCATCCTAAGCCAAAGACATAGAACAGCTAATAGTTTACCCAGTGGCAGTCATTACTGAATGTGTGGCCTGGGAGCCAAACCAAATATTTAGTGTGCAGACACTAAATGCAGTTCTCTGGATACTAATTCCAGCACTCTTCCACCTGGCATGTCCCCCAGTGTCCCTGAAACACTCAGAGGTAGACTTAGAGTACTCCTGATATATGTACCTTATTGTGTGAAACATTGTGGTCAAACATTTCCTGAGCACAGTTAAAATGAGGTAAAAATCGCTGCTTTCCCTTTTTCTACCTCCAAAGGAAGGCTGCATAAAGCAGCCCATTGTTCCTGACTCTTTTTGACTTGTTATGTATTCTGCATTGTGTCAACAGCCAAGCATGTTTAACTATTTTGCCTGCTGGTGTTCTGACAGTGCTGTAGATCTTCTATCATCAATCGTGTTAATGATAAAATTAAGACAGTCAAGCCCTATTATGGCCACTCTGCAGCAAAAACTGTTCTTTTCAAGAATAATAATAGCTTCTTTACAAGACTATCCTTTTCCCTCTGTTTCTGCAATTTGCTGATGACTGGCACGTGCCAGTCTCTCACTTTACACACCTTTCCATTTATTTTAAAGTGACATTTTGATGACATGTAAGACTCATGTGATGCTAATAATACTTTTCGTGTTCAATTCAATTTTGCCTATATATACTTATATAAGCAGAAAATTACTAGTATTTGTATAAAAGCAATTTTT
>NW_007735871.1:68848-75676 GCF_000696425.1 Galeopterus variegatus
CAGCATGCATGTTGTAAACTAAGTTAAGGTTAGGAATGTAAGGATTGGAGGTTTAATGTATATAAGCAATACAAACTTAATTTGTTTTGGGGGGTTTTTTTGTTTGTTTTTTTTTATTTTACTTCTCAATATACATTGTAGTTGATTTTCATGCCCCTTTACCTATTCCTCTCCACTCCCTCCCCTCCCCTCATCATATCTGTTCACTTGATTTAAATAGTTCAAGGAATTTTTGTGATTATTCTGTCTTCTTCCCCCAGCTTGATTTGTTTGTGTGTTTATTTATTGATTTATTTCTAGCTCCCACAAATAAGTGAGAACATGTGGTATTTCGCTTTCTGTGCCTGACTCGTTTCACTTAATATAATTTTCTCTAAGTCCATCCATGTTTGGTGAATGGTAGTATTTTGTTATTTTTTATAGCAGAGTAGTATTCCACTGTGTAGATATACCACAGTTTCCTTACCCAGTCATCAGATGATGAACATTTCGGCTGGTTCCAGCTCTTGGCTATTGTATATAGAGCTGCAATAAACACTGGAGTGCAGGTATCCCTTCGGCATGATGACTTCCATTCCCCTGGGTATATTCCCAACAGTGGAATAGCTGGGTCGTATGGTAGATCTATCTGTAATTGTTTGAGGAACCTCCATACCATTATTTTGACTGTGTTTAATTCCAACTAAAGTAAATTCATATAATCCATAACAATATAATAGCTACCATTAAATTAAACTGGGAAGAATTATTTATATTCTTCTATTTTACCTGATCATAAAATTTTTCAAACATAAAATAATATGGGCACATGCCTATACAAAACAATATTCTTTACCACATCAGAATCCTTTTGATTTCTTGCTATATTATGTGATTTTGCCAGTTTCTTTTTTACGACCAATCTTAAGAGAAAAGGTTTTAGCAGTTTTTATGTAGTGCTGCTCTTAAAATTGTTGCATGTTATAATGGACAAGATGAAACAGGAACTAGTGTAATTATCGTGGGCTCCCTCACTTTGACACTAGAGACAGAACTAGTTGTCTACATTTATAACTAAAAATTAAAAACTAAGAGATATCAAGTTAGAGATATAAACATTTCTAATACTAGTATAAATTATCAATGACTGAAAAAGAGCACAAAAGAAAAACTTCACTGATAAAAAATGAAATCAACCCTAAAAATTGCTTAGTGTGAAACCCTGAGAACTAGCAAGTGAATGTGAATTTACTCTCTGAGAAGCTGCATGTGCTAAAAACATAAAGAGGCACTTTCTAGTGAGATGAGAATAAAACAATCTGAGGTTTACTCCTCATTAATGCAACCCTCTAGAGGCTGCCAAAGGAAACAGTTTCATGGATTCTGAAAACTAACCTAAAAGCTATGAGAGACCACTGGAGAGAAAAGATTACTGAGCCCTGTCAGTCTGTTGGGCTGCTGTAACAATGTGCTGCAAACCAGGTGACTAAATCAACAGTAATGTATTCTCACAGTTCTGGAGGCTAGAAGTCCAAGATTGGGGTGTCAGCAGGGGTGGCTTCTTTTGAAGATTATTGGGGAGATTTGTTCCCTGCCTCTCTTCTGGCTTCTGGTTTTGTTGGCAATCTTTGGCATCCCTTGACTTGTATATATACGCATCACCTGATCACTGCCTTCATGTCCACATGACGTTCTCCTATGTCTCTGTGTCCAAATTTCCCCATTTTATAAGTACATCTGCTATGATGAAATAGGGGCTTACCCTACTTACATTAATTACTACGTCTTCAACAACCCTTCAACAATCCAAATAAGGTCATATTTTGAGGTACTGGAGGTNATTTATGCTCTGTCATGTGCCTATTGCTATGCAAAGCATTTAAAAAATAAAAATATATATATAGGTTTTGATCTCTGCATTCAATAAGCTTGCACTCAAACCAATCAAAATGTTTTAAAAGAAGAAAAAATAAATATAAAACTCTGTAAAGAAATAATTTGTAGACGACATAAAGAGATACAATTAGTATTTTTAACATCCATTAAACTTATTTGAGAGTGACCTATGGAGGAGTTGATGCTCAGTATGGGCCTTAAAAAAATTGTTAAGTTTTGTATGAAAATCTACAAAACAAGTGCAAAAAGATCAAGCAAAAGTGATAACTAGAGAGAAACAATTAGTTATTCAGAACAGTTAATAACTTATTTTTTGCTTCCTCAAAAGGTAAAACCAGTCACATTATATGATCTTTCATTTTCTGACATAAAACTTAATCTCAATCCAAATCTATGACTTCTCATTTTTTTCTCTTACTCCCTATAATCTCTCCGTTCAGATTTTCTGAAGTTTCCTAATGTTCCACTCTCTTATTTGTCAATTAAAGAATAAGCTCCTCCATAAACATTCTTTGATTTTTTAAAACTCATTTTAAAAACTCATCCCTATTTTTATATTTCAGTATAGATTATGTTTCCTTCCAAAGAGCTTCAGTATCAACCTGTATCCAACTGAACCATAGCACTTGCATTTATTATTATATGTTTTACTTTCTATCAGATTTTAAATTTTGTGAGAGAGAACAATAGTTCTTTTCATTATATTTTTAAAAATAAAAGAATATTGGCTCAATTGCAGTTTTTGAAAGTGTAAAAGAACTCATACATTTGTGCCTTCTTTCTGATACAGCACCCTCAGTGTTCTGTCGATCTTTTCTGTTATCAGAAAGGAAGGTAGAGTACATTTTGAAAAATATAATATTTGAAGTAATTCATACATTGTTTACAATCAAGTTCTATTAATAGATGCCAACTATAAAAGATATTAAAGTATTTCATTAAATTCCTTTTAACATTTCCTTTAAAAACAACATTTAAATTGCTTCTTTCTTTGGTACCTTTCAAACTACAAATCCTCTGATAAGAAAGGGAAGAAGACTCAAAAGATAATTTTTATATCATAAATGTTGTATGAATATTTATGTAGAAAAGGGGTGGGAGAGGAAAGCAAGCAAAAGACAGAAAGAGAGAGAGAAAGAGAGAGAGGAGAGAGAGAGAGAATGGCACAGACATGCTTTTGTGTTTTCTTTCAACAAAATGTATTGTGTTCGCAGTCTTCTGTGTGTTTTAGCTAGGAGAGTAGTAAACTTATCAATATCTAATGCTGGCTAAGATTTCATAATCTTTCAGCAAAAAAAAAAAAAATTAGTAAAACTAGTATTTCCTGGACTAATTTCTCACGTACAAGGATTCTGGAACTTATAACTAATGGATATGTAACAAGGCCAGCAGAAATCTCTTCAAGACATAGCTTTACAGAAATCAGCATGCGTTTGTGGACTGAAATAAGCTTTGAAACACTCAGAATGTTGCTGATTTTGCTCATTTTATTCAGGCTCAAAAGTCCCTTTTGGAAAATAAAAATTCCTATGGGTATCCTGAAGCATTGATAATAATTTAAGTTTGTTCTGCATGTTCCCTCTTGGCCACAGTAATAGAATAAAAGTTTGAGGAATTGTTCTCTGAGTCTCTAGTAAAGTATATCTTTAATAGTAAAATACATTGTACGCTTGGGTTATGGATATAAATGAACAATTTATATCTCAGTCTCATATGGTTTTACCAGCTGTATTTTCACTGATGTATGATGACCCAACATTATTAAGTTAAAAGACTTAAATATTATGATAATGTCATTGACTACCTTTTCAAAACAATTGCTTCG
Organism: Galeopterus variegatus; assembly: GCF_000696425.1. Classification (NCBI taxonomy): domain Eukaryota; kingdom Metazoa; phylum Chordata; class Mammalia; order Dermoptera; family Cynocephalidae; genus Galeopterus; species Galeopterus variegatus. The sequence goes on from NW_007735871.1 coordinate 72,549, forward strand.
ATATTAGACTTATTTTAATCAAAACTTAAATTATTCTGTGCTTTCACATTTTCAAAAAGAATATCAACACAAAGATGAGAAATTAAATACCTAGCGTTACAGAAAACATAATATTAAGATGAAAATTTTATGAAGCCATCATTGTACTGGAACCAGAGCTAAGAAGAGATGCAGCATTGCCCTCACCCCTCAGTAATTTTGCATCATTTTGGACCTTGCCTTCTACTAGTTTTATTGAAATAAGTTTATCCTATATCATTGAAACAGTTAATAAATGATTTTGTTGTTCTAAGCATCTTTTCTTAACTTCTCCAGGAGCATCCAAATGTTGCTCAAATATAGCAAGGATCTACTTCAAAATCTGCATCTTCTTAGGGAAGAGAAACAGTCTCAGAGGCAGAACACGTTGTTTGTGATAACACAGAAATTAGATTTTCTGTGAGGCTCAGATGAACTCATCAAATATTTAGAGGGTCCTACGCTAATAGTCCTATCAAGGACTATGCTGCGTTCAGCATTATGGGGTTGTGGTAATCAAGTAAATGAAACTTAAGAATAGCTAATCCATTTACTTTTAGTCTTTTTTTGTCCTTTAATTGTGAAAATGTTATTTATCAAATAACTATTTTATCCTTATCATCGTAGCCACTAAAAATCAAGTGCTGGCAGTTCTCTATGTTTGGGACTTGTGTCTTCTGGGGAAGAGTGACTGTTCCACTTGGAGCAGCACATATTCTTCTCACCACTACAGTGCCAGGTGACTAGGGTGACCATCAGATCTGTCAGTGAACAGAATGTCACTTCCCTTGTTTGGTACTGCAACAAGTAAGCTCCTTGTTCTTTTTGTTTTTCTCAAAAACGAGACCCCTATTTTCACCCTTACCCCAGAAAGAAAGTATTGTGTAAATTGTGAGATATAATTAAAACATTTTATTGGACCTACAAGTAGAAGACCATTTAAATAAGATGGGTTCTGAAGGAAGATTGTGTTTCATTATCTCTGTAAAAAAGAATCTGCACAGTGATGAACTACACAATGGGAATCAGCACAGTGTTGAACTACCAAGCAGGAGGACTCTTCTACACTAAAGGCACTAAATGATTAGTCCCATGAGGAATGCTTAAAACTCTGTGACTGGACATGGAAATAACAGGAATCCAGTTCTATTTCACTCCATAGATAGAGACCACATAGCCCATCTTCTAAAAAGGAATCATCATACTGACTCCTCACTGCAGAACATATTAACCTGCTCTTCAGACCCATTCATTAAATATTATGAGTATCTTGACAGTGGCACCTATCAAAAGTGCTACACATTATTACAAATTATGGGTGCCATTTTACTATGTTAAATGAGAAATATGAAAAAACTGGTAATCTGATATTTTCTTTCAGTATTAATAACATTTTAAAATTTAATCCAAAATAACAGTTAGCTTTTCAGATAAATGTTTAATACTCCCTTTGGTTCATTTCTATTTATTAGAATAAAACCACTTACATGGTCAGGCAAAAACTTACCTGCTCTGCCATAGGCATGGTCCGCTTAAAGAATAAAAATACAACAAATATACTTATAACACTCTATTTCTGATAAGGGTTGAATGTGTCCCACAAAGTTTCATGTATTAAAAAAATCCTCACTGTGACAGTGTTAAGGGGGTAGGAAATCTTGTTAAGGTAATTGAAAGGTGAGATCTTTAAGAGGTGATTAGATTGTGAAGACTGTGCCTTCGTGAATAGATTGATTTATTCATGGAATAAGGGGCATGGTTCTGATGGCTTTATAAAGAGAGCAAGTAAGAGAAACTTAGCTCTGTCTTGGTCAGTCCATTCTCACCATGTGACACTTCATGTTGCTGTATAGAGAAACCACCCACCAATAACAAGGCCCTCACCAGACATTTTTCCTGGACCTTGGACTTCCCAGCCTCCCAAACTCTAAGCAATAAATTCTATTTCTTTATAAATTACTCAGTTTCAACTATTCTGTCATAAGCAACAGAAATTGACTAACACAATTTCTAAAGTATTCTCACATGCAATGTCCTTTCAATATTCACAGAAAAGTTATATAAGATAAGAGAGTAGGCATGTCTCATGTGCTTCATGCACCTTAATGCTATGCTGCAACCTAAAACAATTACATGATTTAGAACTTCAGTATAATTGGAATTAAACTGGATTCATTGAAACCGAGAACTTTATAGTTACCTCGGTCATACATATTTTGATTTTCCACATATAAAAATATATAAAATGAAAGGTTTTAAAATAGTTTCTGTATGTGTTTGGTGAAGAGGAAGTTGACCCAAACCTCACTGTTTNACTACGTCTTCAACAACCCTTCAACAATCCAAATAAGGTCATATTTTGAGGTACTGGAGGTTAGGACTTCAATGTATGTATTTGTAGGGGACACAATTCAACCCACGACAGGAAAATGGTAGACTAGATCCAAAGAGGGCCAAACACCGTGGATGGGAGCATAGACTTAGGAGAGATCCTTGTTGTGTTCTTTTTCCTTTTCCATGTCATTCTGCACAGATCACAGCCCCTACCACAGTCAGTATAATGAAGAGAATCTGTAGCACAAGCCTAGTGTCAAAAAGAAGTGGCAGGAAGTATTTGTTTACTATTTCTGCCATAACAGATAACCACAAATTTTGTGGCTTGAAACAACACACATTTATTATCTCATAGTTTTGGAAGACAATAGTCTTGATGCCATTATACAATAGTGTATGTTTATACATATTTTTTTCTGATTCCCTTCAACTGAGCATGAAATTCAAAAAGGGTTTTTAAGCTTTCTTTCAAAACTGCCTGCAAAAATAGACCTCCTAAAGCAACTCCATTTTCTTAAGTAGCACATTTAAAAATATGTCAGATAAGATGTACATGATAAACTAGTTGAGAAATTTATATTTATGCTCTGTCATGTGCCTATTGCTATGCAAAGCATTTAAAAAATAAAAATATATATAGGTTTTGATCTCTGCATTCAATAACCTTGCACTCAAACCAATCAAAATGTTTTAAAAGAAGAAAAAATAAATATAAAACTCTGTAAAGAAATAATTTGTAGACGACATAAAGAGATACAATTAGTATTTTTAACATC
>NW_007735871.1:77325-77558 GCF_000696425.1 Galeopterus variegatus
TCATAAATGTTGTATGAATATTTATGTAGAAAAGGGGTGGGAGAGGAAAGCAAGCAAAAGAGAGAGAGAGAGAAAAAGAGAGAGAGAGGAGAGAGAGAGAATGGCACATACATGCTTTTGTGTTTTCTTTCAACAAAATGTATTGTGTTCGCAGTCTTCTGTGTGTTTTAGCTAGGAGAGTAGTAAACTTATCAATATCTAATGCTGGCTAAGATTTCATAATCTTTCAGCAA
>NW_007735872.1:0-3312 GCF_000696425.1 Galeopterus variegatus
TGCGGGTCGGAGTCCTGGAGGGAAGAGAAGGTGGTAAGGAGAGGCTGGTGTAAGTGAGCCCCGGCAGAGGCGGGCGTAAGTGAAGGGCATGACATGTGTGTGCGAGGGGCAGCAGGCGGGCAGGTAAAGCCCCCTCTGGGGCATTTCAGAACTGCCCAGGAAGCCTGGTGCTCAGGGTGCCCACAGGGAGAAATGGGCATGCCCTGCGTTTGTGAGAAGGAGGAGGAAGGACCTTCTCTGAGCCTCAGGGGGTTCCCTCCCTCCCCCGGCCTGCTCAGGCGGGCAGCCACCCTGAAGCCTCTGCTCTGGGCCGACTGCATGCGGGAGCTTCTGGGGGGCCTCCACCTCAGCATGGTCTCCATTTCCTGAGGATTCATGTCGGCTGGCTGGGCAGGGCCCCAGTCTGGCCCGGGGCAGGGTGGCACAGGATGAGCTCCTGCAGGGAGCCCCAGGCTTTGGCAGCAATATAGCCTCAGGGCATGGCCAGCCTCGAGTCTGCTCTGCCAGACACAGCCAGGCCACCATTCCTTCCTGCCTTCACCCATGAGCCCGCAGCTGCTGAGCCCCATCTGTGCCCCGATGTGCATCAGTGCTACCTGGGGATCAGACCCCTGAGCTGCCCCCAAACGGCTCCCTGGAGAGAGAGCCAGACATAGGTGTGGAGACACCCAGAGGAGGGAAAGGTAAACTGAGTCTTCTGGGTGAGGAAAACCTGGGGCAAGCTTCACAGGATGTATCCTGCTTGAGTTAGGGCAGAACTTTCTAGAACGGGCTGGGGAGTGGGCCAGGCCTGGACTCTGCCACTTGCTGGCTGTGTGAGCTAGTGCAAGTTGCTAAAACCTCTCTGGCCTCAGTTTCCTTTCTATAAAACCGGAGTAGGGCCGCCCGGTGGCGCACTGTTATAGTGCGCCACTTAGGAAGTGTGGCGGCGCTCCCGCCGAGGGTTCGGATCCCACATACAGACCGGTTCCCACTCACTGGCTGAGCGAGGCGAGGGAGCAGCACCGAGGGTTGCGATCCCGTTGCCGGTCCCGGTCCAGTACGGGGGCGACACTGAGGGTTGCAATCCGTTGCCGGACACGGAAAAAGACAAAACAAAACAAAAAGATCCTCACAGAGCGTGGCTTTCTGAGCTGTGCAATTGCTGTGTGACCTTGCACAAGTCACTTGGCAATTCTGAGCCTCAGTTTCTCCTGCTCTAAATGGGAGGAGTACAAGGCATAGGAGGATGAGATGGGATACTGTTTGCAAAGTATTCAGTGTCACGCTTGGTCCAGAGCAAGTCCTCGATATCACTCCTCAAAAAGAGTAGTGACAATATGCAGTGGCCTTGGACAGTGAGTCCCTCACCTGTGGCCCCCTTCGTGGTTCCTCTCTGCAGAAGGAGATCCCTACACTCTGCACCCACGTGACTGTTCTTCAGGAACCTGGGGCAGACAGAGGGACGCTGAATGCCTGGGGGCCGGGAGGTCAGATGAAAAGGAAGAGAGGGCAGAGGAAGGGAGGCCACCCACAAAGGACACATGCGTGTGTCCCACGTGACGATGGCATGTTTAAAGCAGCGGTATATGTGCGTGTCTGGGCTTCCACTCCTTTAGACAACAAAGATGTATGGAGCCCTGACTTACCAGGCACACTGCCAGATGCGGGAGATACTAATGTGACCAAGACAGCCACGGTCCTGTCCCACCTTTGTGGGGCTCCCAGGCCATCAGGATCAGCAGGCTGTTGTTGGACAGTGTGGTTACCTGCAGAGCAGGGTGGGGCGGCTGGCCTGGGGGAGGCAGGACAGGCTCCCAGAGGAAGTGGCAGCCGGCTGAGGCCCCGAGGAGGCGGCGCGGGAAGCTAGCAAGGTGCGGGCAGAGCTCCAGGTAGAAGGAGCTGCGGGTCGGAGTCCTGGAGGGAAGAGAAGGTGGTAAGGAGAGGCTGGTGTAAGTGAGCCCGGGGAGAGGCGGGCGTAAGTGAAGAGCATGACGTGTGTGCGAGGGGCAGCAGGCGGGCAGGTAAAGCCCCCTCTGGGGCATTTCAGAACTGCCCAGGAAGCCTGGTGCTCAGGGTGCCCACAGGGAGAAATGGGCATGCCCTGCGTTTGTGAGAAGGAGGAGGAAGGACCTTCTCTGAGCCTCAGGGGGTTCCCTCCCTCCCCCGGCCTGCTCAGGCGGGCAGCCACCCTGAAGCCTCTGCTCTGGGCCGACTGCATGCGGGAGCTTCTGGGGGGCCTCCACCTCAGCATGGTCTCCATTTCCTGAGGATTCATGTCGGCTGGCTGGGCAGGGCCCCAGTCTGGCCCGGGGCAGGGTGGCACAGGATGAGCTCCTGCAGGGAGCCCCAGGCTTTGGCAGCAATATAGCCTCAGGGCATGGCCAGCCTCGAGTCTGCTCTGCCAGACACAGCCAGGCCACCATTCCTTCCTGCCTTCACCCATGAGCCCGCAGCTGCTGAGCCCCATCTGTGCCCCGATGTGCATCAGTGCTACCTGGGGATCAGACCCCTGAGCTGCCCCCAAACGGCTCCCTGGAGAGAGAGCCAGACATAGGTGTGGAGACACCCAGAGGAGGGAAAGGTAAACTGAGTCTTCTGGGTGAGGAAAACCTGGGGCAAGCTTCACAGGATGTATCCTGCTTGAGTTAGGGCAGAACTTTCTAGAACGGGCTGGGGAGTGGGCCAGGCCTGGACTCTGCCACTTGCTGGCTGTGTGAGCTAGTGCAAGTTGCTAAAACCTCTCTGGCCTCAGTTTCCTTTCTATAAAACCGGAGTAGGGCCGCCCGGTGGGTGGCGCACTGCTATAGTGCGCCACTTAGGAAGCGCGGCGGCGCTCCCGCCGAGGGGATCCCACATACAGACCGGTTCCCGCTCACTGGCTGAGCGAGGCGCGGGAGCAGCACCGAGGGTTGCGATCCCGTTGCCGGTCCCGGTCCAGTACGGGGGCGACACTGAGGGTTGCAATCCGTTGCCGGACACGGAAAAAGACAAAACAAAACAAAACAAAACAAACAAACAAACAAACAAACAAACAAAAACCGGAGTAGACAGCAATAACAATAGCCGGACGTTTCCTAAGCCTTCACTGTGGGCCAGGTGTGGGAGCACTTGGCACACGCTAGGTCCCCACACCGTCAGTGAGCCGGCCCGCTGTCACCCTCACTTCACAGAGCAGGACACCGAGGCACCGGCAGGTGCGGTACACGCCCAAGCTCGCGAAGGGGAGGCGGCCGAGGATCCAGGGCAGGTAGCGCGCTCCGGGACCCCACCTACCCCGATCACCACGGCCCGCGCCGACCTTCCCACCCTGCCGCCCTCTCCGGACCCCCC
>NW_007735872.1:4312-18738 GCF_000696425.1 Galeopterus variegatus
CCAGGAGGCCCCGCCCCTCCCTGAGACCCCGCCCCCGCCCGGTGACCACGCCGAGCCCGGAGGCAACGCCCTCCATCCTGCCGCCCTCCCCACCTAGGGGCTTACAAAGGAAACCACAAGCAGTGGTGGAGTTGAGGGGTGCGGGGTGGGAAAGGGCGGATTCTTTCTGTAGTTTTGGGGGGATTTGGGGTATTTTTTTGGCAGCTGCTGGTACAGGGATTGAAACCCAGACTTTGATGTTATCAGCACCACGCTCTGACCCACTGAGCTAACCAGCCAGCGCGTGGAGGGGACTTCTTAGGGTCTTACGTTCTCACTACCTTGTTTATGTTCCTCGGTAACCACATCCAGGGGTGGGAGGGTATCAGTAAGTGCTCACATAACCAGCTGCCGGAGGAGAGCAGACCCCCAGGACAGGGCCTGGGAGGTTCTGAGTCCCCCATGTGTGGCCCTGGGGACAGTGTGTGTGGGGGGGCCTGAGCACCACGTTGGGAGGAAGGTACAGACCCTGTTACAGCGAGTGGCAGACGAGGACCTGCAGCCCCTCCACCCCCTTCCTTCCCCTCCGGTCAGTCTGCGTACCCGCAGGCCCTGGAGACTGGGCTGGGAAATCAGCAATACCCTGGGGGGGCTGGAGGGTCCGGGCGGTGCACTCACCTGCTGACCATCGCCTCCGCCAGGCAGCCTGCTGCACTGTAATGGGCCGAGCTTAGAAGGGTGGCAACTTTGGCCCTCAGGCCAGACTCTGCACAGGGACCTGGGAGGTGGGTGTGGGTCGTCAGCGCCCCAGGTCACAGGTACAGGAGCAGCCTCAGGGGGAGGCCCCATGGCCTGCCTGGGTAAGTAGGCTGAGGGGGAAAGGGTGTCATGCACAGGCCCACCTGACACAGGCCGCCACGTCCTCCTGCTGCAGGAATTGGCTCTCTCTCCAGGCCCATTCGGGGCAAGGGGTGGGTTGTCCGTGACTTGTCAAGTGCCCCTCTTCTGACTGGATACTGCAGACGACCACTGCCAGCTCTGCACGCCACTCTTCACGGTGCTCTTTTCTTGTCCTGGCCCACGGTGAGTGTTTTTCTGGTGTAACAACTGATGGAGCCAAAGTTTACCTGGTGGTGAGCCACGGTCTCAGAGGGCGTCTAGATGGGCCGGTCCCAGGCCCTGAGTCCAGCAGCCTGGCCCTGGGGAGGGGCTGGGGGGACCTGCTGTGCCATCTCACTGCAGAGCACTCTGGGACCTGAGCCACGGTCACTGTTCTCCAAGATGTCCCTGTTGGCTTCCTCCAGTCTTCGCCCACCTGCCAGCCACTGCGTCAGGTGGTCTCCCTGCCCAAGGCTTGGGCTCCCCAGTCTCAGGTAGGCCGCTGTCACCCTGGGTGTCAGTACCAAAGGGAAGAACTCCCAGAGGATCCCCAGTAGTTCCCGGGCCGCACCCCAGTCCCCCGCCCTGGGGCCTCTGCTGCCTGCTTTGGAAGAGTCCTGTCTGGAAGTCATCAGGGACCGTGTCCCTCTGCGGGGCCTCGGCCGTTTCCCCTGATTCCTTGTGGCTGGGACGTCTCACTGTTGACCCATCACTTAATCCTTTTCTCTGCGTCCCATCTTTGAATGTGTTTCTGAACCCTCTCTCTAAGTGTGTGTCTCCCTCCCAATAAGAAATAAAAGAGTATCAGGTACCGAAGTGGCTCGTGGAGCTCTCGCCCAAGGTGTCAGCAGGAGGGGAGACACTGTGGGTGGCCTCTGCCCTGCAGCCATCTGTGTATGTGTCCCCACCCTACTTCTCCATGGCCCAGGCACACACTCCTGAGGCCAACCTCTATCGTGGTGGCCTGACCGGCTCGATGGGCACACGCTGCATGGAAGCACCCCCTTCATGAAGAAGAGACGCCTGTGGGACATTTGCGGGCACGTTCCTGTCCTCACCAGCGGCTCCCCCACACACAGAACCCTTCGGGAGTTTTTTCCCAGCTGCTGGGAAGCGTGACCTTTTGTGTATTTATTTGGAGTGGGATCTGGGAAAGGAGGACCTCCAGGATAGTGGCACACGAGGGGCGTGTGGCATCTGCTTAGGCCCCTCGGTGAGAAGGGGTGAGGGCGTCCTGTGGCTGGGGGGTCCGTGTTCTCTCTTCCCGTCCCCCAAGGCACTGTGGCAGGCCATCTCCCGTCGTGGTGTCTCTTTAGGCTTTCATGCCTCCTCCTGTTCATTCTTTTGACAAGTCTTCGTCAGCCCTGACTATAACACAGTAGTGGTTCATGTGTGTGGAGCAGTCGTGCTCCAGGCTTGGTTCTCTCTCCACATGGTCAGTTCACTGAGACCTCAGGGAGCTGAGGACACTTGGTCTCCCTTTTGCAAAGGGGGAGGCAATGGCTTCGAGAGCCGCCGGAGGCTCCCTAGGGCAGTGGGGCCGGGTGAGCCTCACCCTCCTGTCCAGGGCCTGCTCGCTCAGGCACTGTGCTAAGAGCCCTGCACATGTTCACAAGCAAACCATGACCCATGCCCTTGAGGGTGACAGGATTTAAGGATGGGGAGGGCACCGAGCAGGACTGATCATCCACCTGAGGTTGAGGCTGAAGGTTTCAAAGAGGCATTGCCACTGGATGCCCCCTCACCTGCGCCCTCCAACATGAGAGCGCCTCACCTCCCAGGTGCCAGGTGCCGCTGGCTCAGCTTAGCCCTGAGGAGACAGAGTCTGAGCCTCCCCAGGAGGCTGCAGCCGGACCGCGTGTGAGCAGGATGTTCCCTAGACTGCTCGCCCTGACAGCCAGGTGCACACGTGTGCACTTGAGAATCATGTGATCGACATGAGCAAGAAAAAATGGTCCCAACTACCCAAGGGCATCCCGAGCTAAACGCAAGTCTCTTATCTCATGAATTCCCGTATGCGGCTACCAGGCCTTTATGCCTTTCATTTCCCCAGTGGCTTCTGCTTGGTTGTATTTTCTCCAAGGAAATGCGGTGCCCACCTCTCTGCCAGCCTGGCAGTCAATGTGAGGGTTTCCTTGTCCCCAGGTAACTCCTGGTGTCCCACCCTCCTCCATGCAGAGGAAGCCCCAGCTTTGGCAAAAATAGTGGCAGAAAAAGATCAACTGGACACGCGAGATTTTAGCTTTTTAATTGGTTCTTTTCCTAGATCTTGCAGTTTTTTAAAAATCCACCTAGTGTGACCCTTGACAGCTTCCCCCACCCAAGTGGAAGGCAGAGGGGTGGGAGAGGGGGAGGGAGGCGGGTGGGGCTGGGACTTCAGTTGTTAGAAAGGTGCTCCGGGGCCGGCCCGGTGGCGCACTGGAGAGTGCTCCGCTTGGGAGTGCGGCGGCGCTCCCGCCAAGGGTTCGGATCCCATGTGGAGACCAGTTCCCGCTCACTGGCTGAGCGCGGTGCGGGCGCAACACCGAGGGTTGCGATCCCGTTACCGGTCAGTAAAAAAGACAAAAAGAAAAAAAAAAAAAAAAGGTGCCCCGGACAACTGTAGGCGTTTTAGGTGCAGACTGAAGATCTGGAGTTGCGGGATTGTTGTGGGATTTTTGATCGAGGCATTTTTTGGTCATTTTGATGCATCTGAACATAATGCCATAGTATGATGGGACTTTTTAAGCCCATCCCCTTAGCTGCACCAATACAAGTACAGTGTCCACTTAATAAAATATGTATCTGTATCTATGTCTACTTATATATAAAGTACAGAGTCTAAGCATGACAGTCCTCTGCTAGATCTGTCTGGTCCCAGTCCCACCCTGTAACAGAGACGTTGACCAGTTGGGCTCCGGGGGGCCGAGGATGGTGGGTCCCCGTGGGAGCGGATGAGGGGGTGCAGTTGAGGACGGGCTGATTGGCTTGGTGAGGCGCGGACCAGGAGGGGCCTGCCACTGCCTCTGGTTCCCTGGTCCCTTCTGGATGTCCTCAGACTCCATCTGAGTGGCTCCTGGGGCACGTGGGAGGGACGGGCGTGTGTTGCTGGGAGGTGGCCTCCAGCTCCGGGGGCAGCGGTTCCAGTGTTGAGAGCTGCCGAGCCCCAGAGCAGGCGCTCAGAGAGCACGGTGGCCTTTACGCGATGTCTCCACCAGAGGCGGCCGCCCACAGGGCCCTCTCGGAGCGGCAGGGTGGCTGGGCTGCAGTCTGTGGGCCTGGGCAGGACACCCTCAGGAAGAGCGGACCAGAGCCAGGACGCCCAGCCCCAGCTCCAGGCTGCCGGGCAGACCCTGATGGGGTGAAGAAGGGACCAGAATGGTGAGCACAGGTGACCGTCTTGGTGGCCTCCTCTTCCTCATTAAGGCTCCACCGACCCCCAGCTCGAGGGCGCGGTCGGCAGCCACCAGCACGTCTGAGAAAGAAGCAGGGCGACCGCGGCTCCCCGGGACTCACCTGCACCGTGCGCTTCACGCCTGTCCTGCTGTCCGTCCGGTTTTCAGTGGAGGGTCTTTTGGAGGAAACGTTTAATGGTGTCAGGAACCGCATGCGTGCAACCCTTGGGGGACGTCCCCCAGCTGCGTCCCCATCTGGGGACACAAGGCGCACCCTTTGTGAAGATTCTGGTTTTGCACTAGGGCACGCTTGCCGTAAGTTGTTACAAATTTCATTACCATGAGCTAAGTCCTGGGTCCTAAAACGTGAAGTGTGGACAAAACAAATTTGTCATTCGATTCGGGTATCTTGTCGTGTGGTTTTTATTTCTTCAACACGTCTGTTTACAGTCAGCAGCTCCGACACGCAGCCACATGTATGACATTTGCCTCTCGCTGGTGGCCTTCTTGTTGGCAAGGGAGGGGGACACAGGAGAGGAAGCTCGCGGTGCGGCGGGGCCTGTTGTCACAAGTGGATCACAGCAGAGGTGGCTGATCCTCCGGAAGGTGAGGAGGGAGTGACAGGTGAGGAGCCCTGGGGCCAGGCAGGTGCTGACACCTGTTTTCTCAGCCCTGTCATGGATCCTGAGGAAGTCACGGGGGTCCCATGGGGGTTCCGCGGAGGTCCTCCTCTATGTCCCCCTCCCATCTTCCCTCCACCTGCAGAGACGAGCACCTGTGGCTGCAGCCACCCCCCTGCCCCTCTTCAGAAGGTTCTGGAATCTGAGTGAGCCCTGCTGTGAGAGCTGAAGAGACCCAGAGGGGGGGCCCAGGAGCCAAGGAGACAGGAGCAAGGGGTGTCCCCACGGCACTGTCTCTGGTTGACCTCCTCCCCCAGCAAGTGCCGACCAGTGAGGTTCTTTCAGGACTGGGGTTCAAAAAGAACACAAAAGGACGTGACTTTGGCCTTGCTGGTGATTTCCTAAGAGGTCACGGCATGGGAATGGTTTTCATTAACATCGAAAGTCTTTATATGAAATCAGACAGCTGAGATCCCACTTCCCATGGTTCTGTTTTTACAGTTCATTACAGTAGAAAAAGAAGACTTTGAGAACCATGTGCTTTTCAACCTAAAATAGAAATTAAAATATTCTTACAGCATGTTATAACAATGCTATAAGTTTTCCTGTAAGACAAAAATAATTTTCAAACACCCCTTTAAAATTTCAATGATTTCTAATGTTTGTTTGCCAGATCTTTTAGTAAGTGCTGAATTTGCCTTATGTTTGGTTAATCCCTGATAAAATAATTTTTAAATAAAATCGATGACTTCCTTCCACCACCATCTTTTATATCTGTTGGCCTAAAACAAACTGAGGCTGAACGTACAAAGCAGAGCATTTATTGAGTCAGTGTGACAATTGCAACTGGGGAGACACATAGGTCAGATCACCCTGAGAAATGTGCTCTGAAGGGGCCGGCAGAGCTCAGCAGTTTATAATCACAAGTAAAAGGAAGGGTCACAGGAGAGGGAGAGAACCAGCCCTGCCTAATCGTTCATCAGGTCATCTGCTGGGTGTACATGACGCACGGGCTTGGGGTTGTTACCGGGTTACATCCTACATGCTGGAATCTAGAGTGAGGTTTACAAGAAGCATCTTAGGTTATTTCACGGCTCTCTGGTGCCATCACACCTGCTTTGGAGTAAAATGGTCTTATGATAACACTTTCCGGAACATGTGGACATGACCGCTGAGTTATCCCAGCTCCCCCAGGTACCCTAACCCAGCTGACCCAATCGGGGCAGGTCTTTTTGCTGTCATATCTCTCCCCTCCGTTTTCCTTTCCATGTCTTGCTGCCTCTGACTCCTCTCTGCAAATATCTCCTTCCTTTCCCTCCTCACTGTCCCTCTCCCCTCGCCTCCCCCACATTCCTTTGGTGAGCCCGGGACCATCGCTGTCCCAGACTTTCCCCTCTGGGTGGTCCTTCCTCACTCCCCACCACAACCTGCTGTCTGCCTTGCAGGTTTGCAAGCTTCAGGGTCCCCACAGTCTGCAGGACCCTCCCCTCTCTGCAGCCGTGGGATGGGGAGCTGACCTTTTGTATCAAAGACATTGTGAAGGGAGAGACCCCAGAGGAGGGGAAACTTCAACAAGGAGATGACATGCACGTAGGAGTGCATGTTTTAGCAGGAGGAAAGAACACACGGTAAACACAAAGAGCGGCTGTGTGGTCTTTTAAAGGATATAAAGTATTATGGAGAAAAGAGAAAGCAGAGCAGGATTTGGGGGGTGCTTGGGGGTGGTGACAGTGGGATGAGGGGTCCAGCTCCCAGAGAGGTTGGATAAGAAAGGGACAGCCACACCACCCCAGGGGCTGCGTGGCCCCTTTAACATCCTTGCAGTGGTAGTGTCACTGCAGGATGCCCGGCGTGACCTCCAGGCCAACCACTATTCTCAAACAGGCTGACCACTTGCTAAGCAATGACCGCAGGACTTGAACCCAGTGCTGTTCAGACCCGAAGCTCGCCCATTTCCCCAGCATCGCCCCAGCACCAGGCTACGTGACTCATTTCTCTTTTGGAAAAATCTATCTAGTTGCAAACAGGTCTTCCTGCCACTGCATAAAAATGCCTGTATTGTTCTGCATCCTTGGTTAACTTGCAGCGATGCAGTCAACAGGGTAAGGGCCGGTGCCTCCCGACACCCCGGGACAGTGCCACATCCTTCCCCCGCGGGTGCCCTGGGCCAACCTCAGGCAGCAGGGTCATTCCTGCTGGGCAGCTCCCAACGGTGGACATTTGTTGCTTCCAATACGCAGTACGCCACAGCTGATGATGAAATATCAGAAGGAGACATGAGCTCCAAGGTGGGCTGTGCAACCCTGCTCTGGCACTGTGGATCTTAGCAAAAAGACAGCTTTAATTTAATTCAATTTGGGGTGCCATTCAGCAAGCTTCATTGGGGGATTTGAGTCTCACATTCGAGCCTTTCCTTAGCTGACGAGGTGGAGTGTGTAGGGGACAGACTGCTGCACCTGCAAACTCGTTTGAGGCTGTGAGAGTCAGGGCCTGGCTGGGGGCTGCAGGGTGGCCTCCGCTCATGTCCAAGAAACGCCGGGAACTGAGAGCAGGCTGCTGGGGCCTTGTGAGGCTGCAGCACTGACTCCCGCCTGCACTGGGCTTGTCACACAGCTTCTGAGCCTAAGGTGCCTTCAGCGAGGATACTGGGCCTGGCGCCCCATCCCTGACGCCCCCCAGGACCCTGGGACAGAAGTCAGCACCATGTGCCCCATCCCTAGGGAATGAAGCCGAGGCCCCTAGTGGCTGTGGGTGGTGAGGCTGGGCCTGCCCAGCCACGATGCAGTCCCAGCCGCTCGCTCCTGCAGGTGGCAAGCTGCCTGCTGGCCCAGCCTGGGCGCCTGACGCTGCAGCCCAGTCTGTCCAGGCTCGGCCATCTCATGGTGGCCGAGTATAGCCCAGGCCTGCAGGCGGGGAGGGACATGAGCAACCTGCCAGCCCACTCTCACTGCCCCCATCCAGGCTCTGAGAAGGGTGTGTGCCCTCATGTGAGGCTGTGTCTCTCTGGGGACGACCTTCCCAAGATGCTCCCCGACGGTGCACAGCCTGACTGTAGGGGTCATGCAGGGGACAGGCAGGGAATCCTGAGCATTTCTCTGGACTCCCTCACCTGCTCAAGGGGATGGGGACCCCCAGTTTCATAGGAAACCCAGGAAGCCCACAGCACCCTGACCGCTGGGTCAAACAAGTCAGCTGGGGCAGAGAAGTCAGCGCCCCCCATACTTCAGCCTTATTCCTGGACTAGTGGCCTCTGAGCCCTGCTCTGGGGCCCACCCACTTTTTGGGGTGGGGGGTGGGGACTCAGGTTCTCCTTGTCCTTCAGGGATTGGGCCAGAGTGGAAGCAGAGGGTTCCATTTTAATATCTTGCTGGGACTGTGGCCTCCAAAGTCCAGGCACTGCCCCCAGGACAGGAGGGTCAGGACAGCTGGAATGTCCTGGAAGCAGAGCCCCTGCAGAGCCCGGCCATGCAGGACCACGGCTCATGTCTGCGGCAGCCCCACGTGCTGCCTCCCTCCCCCATGTCTAACTGGAGAGTCAGTGTGGGGGGCCCAGGCCCACCCCACCCTCTCCTGGGGCTGGGTGCATGCCGACCCTGTGACCACAGGATGCAGAGCAGAGGAGGAACAGGCTTCAGCACAAGATGTACAGGACCAGTTCCAGGGACAGGCCAGTCTTTTTGGCATGAAAAACTTAGATGCCCTAAAAGATCAGACCCCAGGAGGCCCTTCCACGGTCCCTTTCTTTTCCATGCCACCCCCAGCCCCAAGCAGAGGCAGAGCCCAGTGGAGCCAAACATCAGACAGTCCAGCCCCAGGCAGGGTGGGTGGGAGCAGCCCAGGGGTGACAGGTCTAAGGGGTGTGGTGAGGGGTGGAGAGAGGCTTCATGTCTACGTCATAGGCCTGGGGGCTTGGGGAGCTGGGGACAGGAGAGATCTGGGCCACCGGTCCTAGTCCCCCCTTCCTCCTGCCTCCTCCCTCCCAGTTCTGCAGGGTTGACCCCCAAGAAATTACTGTCTTCTGAAATGTGCATGTGTCACTAGCTACTCAAGTTTGTGGAGGGTCCACCCTTTATTTTGGCAATGAGACACCAAACATGCTGGCTATTGTGGAGGGGGACAGAGCACCCTAGGGGGTGCACGGCTGACCTCGTATGTCCAGGTGACTTCAGAGGTTTTCTCTTTGTCTTTTTATTTTTTATTTCATTTTATTTTTTTAAAAGATGACTGGTAAGGGGATCTTAACCCTTGACTTGGTGTTGTCAGCACCACGCTCAGCCAGTGAGCAAACCGGCCATCCCTATATGGGACTCGAACCCGTGGCCTTGGTGTTATCAGCACAGCACTCTCCCGAGTGAGCCACAGGCCGGCCCCCTCTTTGTCTTTTTAAATGTGGAAGCAAACCCATCTGATGTCTTTTTTAAATAATTTTTTTATGTGGCAATAGTTTTTTTTTTTTTTCCCTTTTTGTCTTTTTTCGCGACTGGTAACGGGTTCAGTGTCGCGCCCACACCGCGCTCAACCAGTGAACGGACCGGTCTCTATATGGGATCTGAACCCTCGGCGGGAGCGCCGCTGCACTCCCAAGCGCCGCACTCTACCGAGTGCGCCACCGGGCCAGCCCATATGTGGCAATAGTTTAAGGCTTACAAAAGTACAAAGAACTCCCATGTCGCTTCCCCTGGTTTCTCCCAGTGATCACGTCTCACACAGCACAGGAACCGTCTAAGCCAGGAAGCTGCCACTGGTGCAGGATTGTCAGCTGACACACATCTGGGTCCCACCGGTTTTGAAGCAGTCTCTCTCCCTCCCTTCCCCCCACATTTTACCACATGTGTGGACACCAGTTACCCCCACCACGCTGAGGACACAGAACTGTGGCATCTCCCCGAGGAAACTCCCCACGTTCCCTTCACAGTATAGTCCGACCTGATATTTTTTCTTTCTCTTGTCAATACATAAAACACGCAGGATAGACTGTGTAAGTTGCACTAATAGTGAGTGTGTAAACTGTAAAATAAAAACAAATAAATCGCTCAAATATTCACCTGTATTCTATAGCTTTGTTGAGATGTAAATTAGATACCGAGACGCCTACTCATCTGAAGTGTACAGTTCAATGGTCTTTCATATATTTACAGGGTTCTCACCATGATCTGATTTTAGCACATTTTTATCACACCCAAAAGAATCCCCTACCCATTAGCAGCCACTCCCCACCCACTCCCCTTACCTCGTTGTGGAAACAAACGCAGCAAGGAAGAAGCCTTGAGCACTGGGAAGGTTGGGGAGCCAGGTGTTTATTACACCAGCGGGACCAGATGGCCTCATGCCCTGAAATCCCGGTCCCTGAACCTAGATCTGACAAGGCTTTTAATAGGTGGACTGTTTCAGGGTTCTTTATATATATTTTTTCTTTTCTCAGCAGGTTAGCTAGCATATTTTGGTTGTGCAGATAAGCTCTTGTTACAAAAGCCGAAAGAGCAAGCAGTGATTTATAGCCAGAGCAAGCAAACATGATTTCTAGGACAAGATATTACTTCTCAAACAAAGCAGGACTGTGAGAAGATTATTTCAAACTAGTGCAGAGAGCAAATATAGTTTCAAGGGCAAAACAGGTTTTTGAGAAAGTTACTTTTACATTTTCAACACCCTCACCTGCTAAACCTCCTAACCCCAGGGTGCCTCCATCTGCTTGCTTGTCCTGGACATTTCGTATAAATGGTAGTGAACAACGTGTGGTCTCTTGTGACCAGCTTCTGCCGCTTCGCTTGGTGTTTTCAGGATTCCTCATTCCTCTTTATGGCTCAACCATACTCCCATGTAGGCACAATTTCACTATTTGGCTACTGTGAATAGTGCTGCCATGAATATTCAGATATGTTTTATTTAAATACTATTTTATTTATACTCATGAATGAAAAAAATGGCTACACTATTGTTGTGAGGCAGTCTTCCAAAGAAAAGATCCCTCACGAAATTTGTTAGGGGTCATGGAAGGTTTATTTCTCTCTCCGGCCGGCGGCTGTCTCCCCAGGCAGTCTGGATGCAGAGCAGCCCCCAGCCCCATTAGGGAAGGGTTGATGAAGGCAAAAACCGCACCCTGTACTATGTGGCCTCTGGGCAAAACAGGATATGTTTTTCTAAAATTGTCTAGCAAAGCTGGATACAGAAGCCAGAATAAGCAAATGTTAGGCCATTTCTATAGGATCTTCTGCCTTTCTCCAGGCAGAGTCCCCTAAATTGGGGCTCTTTTAACAGATGGTTAACTAGGTTACTGTGGTTACGAGTCAAAACTAGGTAAAGAAGCTTTTTGGGTAAGGGTCTTTATGACACCTGGGTGCAAGGGCAGGAAGTGTGGTTACTTGAGGAGGGGTCTGCTTTAGAGAGCAACTCTGTCCCTCATCTACACAGGAAAGAGCTGACAGTCTGTGGTTTTCTTGCTAACACAGGAACAGGCTTGTGACCGCAGAGCTACAGATTGTAGAAATGCATTGAGCTGCTTAAAGTTCACGACTAGGCCAAAGATGGAGTCAGTCATGTCACGAGGTGGGGCCCATTACACTATCACGTTTACATATGTATTGACATTGGAAACAGAAATCTATAATGAACCACATTTATGCTTTTTAAAGAACACACAAACATTAAGACAGTTGTAGAAAGCAGAATGGGGCGGGGGAACCACTAGCTATAACGTTCACTTTTGCTAAAGAGCAGCAATCCTCTGAGAAGAATCAGATCAATTAGTGATATTCATCTGATGTCAGAGATTACGGCCCAGGAGGTCCCAATAGCTGGCCTCAGCCCACCCTGTCCTCTTGCCAGGTTCTTGACTCCACCACAGGACAGAATTCAGGGGCAGAGTCATAGTAGACACTGAGAACAGGTTTACTACAACAGATAAGAAATACAGGTTCCACGGAGTGTGTTGTGCTCCAGAGACTGAGCAGGGGCCACAGCAAGTCTAACACAAAAGCAAGTTCAGTGCAGACATCGAGTCTAACGCAAAAGTAAGTTCAGTGCAGACATCGAGTCTAACACAAAAGCAAGTTCAGTGCAGACATCGAGTCTAACACAAAAGCAAGAAAAACATACTTAAAGTTCAGTACAAATTTCAGGCTGGGTCAAGAGAGTGAGCAGCCGCCTGCTGCAAGTAAGTTTGATGCAAAGTAAAGTACACACACCTCAGCCAGCAAAGTGCAGGCTGCCTCCAGGAAAGTGAGCAGCAGCCCCGCCTTCAGCTGGGGTCTGGCTTTCATAGTTTCTCTATCTAATGAATATTCAATTAAAGGGGTGGCACCCAGTTATGTAACATTTAGTCTTGCACATGCTCAGTTGGTCACTTCCTGGAGTGTGTTCATTGGCCAGACCCTATCACATGCACCAGGCAAGAATGTTCTGCGTTCTCTACTGAGCATGCTCAGCCACTGGATTTGCATACGCTGTCCCTTGTGGTCTCATTTTCCCCTTGTTGGTGCTAAAAATAGGTCTAAGTGGCATCAATAACTTTCCTCCAGGGGAGAGCTCAGAGAAGGGCTACATATCTCCTTATTTTGGACATTTAATAAAAGGGGATCATACATGATGGGGTCCTTTGCGACTGGGCTCTTTTTTCACTCAGCATAATGTTTTCACTCAGCATAATGTTTTCACTTAGCATGTTTTCAAGGTTCATGCGAAGTTGTAGCATGTGTCAGTACTTGAGAGCTTTTTGTGACTGAATAATGTTTATTTACATGGATATCCCACATTTTGTTTACTCATTCATCAGTTCATGGACACTTGGCTAGCTCCACCTTTGGACTATTGTGAATAATGCTGCTATGACCATTTGTACTCAAGGTTTTGTGTGGATGCATAGTTTTATCTCTCTTGGCATATACCTAGGAGTGGAGTTGCTGGATCTTGTGATAACTCTACACTGGATCATTTGAGGAACTTTCAGGCTGTTTCCAAAGTGGCTGCACCATTGTACAGTTTTCCCAGCCATGTGTGAGGGTTTTAATTTCTCCATATCCTCACAACACTGTTTTTATTCATCATTGTGATTATAGCCATGGTAGTGGGTGTGAAGTGATATCTCATTGTGGGTTTGATTTGCATTTCTCTGATGACTACTGATGTCAAGCATCTTTTGATGTGCTTATTGGCCATTTGTATATTTTCTTTAGAAAACTGTGTATGTATTCAGATTTTTTGCCAATTTTAAAAAATGAGATATTTATTTTTTAATATTTTTATATATTCTGGATACAAGCTCCTTATAAGTATGACTTGTAAAAGTTTTCTCCATTTCTGTGGTTTTATTTTCACTATCTTTCTTTCAGTTTTCTTTTCACTTTCTTTCGTTTTTCTTTTCACTTTCNCGGAGTGTGTTGTGCTCCAGAGACTGAGCAGGGGCCACAGCAAGTCTAACACAAAAGCAAGCTCAGTGCGGACGTGGAGTCTAACGCGAAAGCAAGCTCAGTGCGGACGTGGAGTCTAACGCGAAAGCAAGAAAAACATACTTAAAGTTCAGTACAAATTTCAGGCTGGGTCAAGAGAGTGAGCAGCCGCCCGCCTTCAGCTGGGATTCAGCTTTCATAGTTTCTCTATCTAATGAATATTCAATTAAAGGGGTGGCTCCCAGTTATGTAACATTTAGTCTTGCACATGCTCAGTTGGTCACTTCCTGGAGCGTGTTCATTGGCCAGACCCTATCACATGCACCAGGCAAGAATGTTCTGTGTTCTCTACTGAGCATGCTCAGCCACTGGATTTGCATAAGCTGCCCCTTGTGGTCTCATTTTCCCCTTGTTGGTGCTGAAAATAGGTCTAAGTGGCAGCAGTAACTTTCCTCCAGGGGAGAACCCAGACAAGGGCTACATATCTCCTTATTTAAACATTTAATAAAAGGGGATGATACATGATGTGGTCCTTTGCGACTGGGCTCTTTCACTCAGCATAATGTTTTCACTCAGCATAATGTTTTCAAGGTTCATGCGAAGTTGTAGCATGTGTCAGTACTTGAGAGCTTTTTGTGACTGAATAATGTTTATTTACATGGATATCCCACATTTTGTTCACTCATTCATCAGTTCATGGACACTTGGCTAGTTCCACCTTTGGACTGTTGTGAATAATGCTGCTATGACCATTTGTCTTCAAGGTCTTGTGCGGATGCATAGTTTTATTTCTCTTGGCATATACCTAGGAGTGGAATTGCTGGATCTTGTGATAACTCTACACTGGATCATTTGAGGAACTTGCAGGCTGTTTACAAAGTGGCTGCACCATTGTACAGTTTTCCCAGCCATGTGTGAGGGTTTTAATTTCTCCATATCCTCGCAACACTGTTTTTATTCATCATTGTGATTATAGCCATGGTAGTGGGTGTGAAGTGATATCTCATTGTGGGTTTGATTTGCATTTCTCTGATGACTATTGATGTCAAGCATCTTTTGATGCCCTTATTGGCCATTTGTATATTTTCTTTAGAAAACTGTGTATGTATTCAGATTTTTTGCCAATTTAAAAAAATGAGATATTTATTTTTTAATATTTTTATATATTCTGGATACAAGCTCCTTATAAG
>NW_007735872.1:20231-22769 GCF_000696425.1 Galeopterus variegatus
GGGCTTGGAAATGCCTTGAAAAAGATGTCAAGTGTGATTCAGGGGGAGGAAATGTCACTGCCGAGTGGTTGCTGTGGGTGTCGGCGTTAGTGTGCCCCGACTACACCTTCTCCCTGTCGAATCCTGACTTCACCTTTCTGTATTTGCAGTCCTACCATGACTTGATAAAAGAACGAGATGCTCTCCACCTGCGCTTGGAGGGTGACAAGTAGGAAGGGGAATGTGGATGGCAGGTCTGGGGGCCTCAGCACGGGTAAGGTGGTGGAGGTGGGAGGGTACAGGTGAGCACAAGGGGGATGCACAAGTTTGGACATGTGCAGAGCCAAGCTCTGGCCCCAGCTGTGCCAGTGACTCATGTGTGGCCTCAGGCAATTCATGTCCACTCTCTGGACTGGCACTTGTGACTTTTGGTTCCTGGGGTCTCCTTCCCATGCCATGGCCCTCTGGTCGTGTGTCAAAGTCAGTTTATTGATCAACAAAGTGGTCTTTTCTGTTCCTCGTTCTTTCCATTCTGCCCCACCTCTGGCCATAGGAACAACTATGAGGACCTCAAGTGTCACCAGTCCCAAATGAAGGAGAAGTTTCGGGTCCTTGTGATGGAGAAGACAGCCTTGCAGCTCCAGATGAAGAAGTTTGAGACATGCAAGCTCCTGCCACAACAAGTGAGCAGCTGCAGCCCGGGTTTTGGCTTTATAGGGGTGGGATAGAGAGGGAGGTGGCAGCCTGTCCGTTCTGCAGCCGCTCCCTCCATGGCTCACGTCCCTGTGCTCTGGGCAGGTGCATGTTTCGAGGGAGGACCATGGCCTGAGTCAGGTCCAGGAGCTGGAGACCTGCTTGGCCGACATAAACAGGCAGACAGGTAAGCTGGGGCTGGGGTGGCCTGGGAGCAGGCGGGGGAAGAGAAAGAGGTGTGTGCCAGCAGACAGCAAGTCTGCTCATCTGAGCCTCAGTGCCTCTGTCTTTAAAGAGGGGTCGGGTGCCCATTGTCAGCCACCCACAGTTGTCTTGAGCACAAGAATGTGAGGAACTCTATTTGAGAGTGGTTGGAATGATTGACCATAATCTGGGCATGAGGAATGATTAGCCAGGAAGCCATGGTCTAGGGTGAGGAGCTGTGGGTTGAGAAGGGGGTTTTGTGCAACTCTGGAAGCCAGAAGCCCTTATCATCCAATTCATTTCTCAGCTGAGCCTCTATCCCCAGCAGGACCCAGTGAGGAAGAACAGTGGCTGCAGGTAGAGGCTGAGCAGCTGCAGAAGCAGCTGGAGAGCCTGGTGGGTCAGCTACAGGCTCAGGTAAAGGACAATGAGGGTCTGAACCACCTGAACCGGGAGCAGGAGGAGCAGCTGCTGGAGGTGGGGCAGCTGCTGGGCTCTCAGGCAAGCAGCACAGGCAGGTACTTGAGGGCATGCAGTGCCACCATGCCACCACCAGCTGTGTGCTGTCCCAGGTCTATGAGCTCCAGGAGCAGCTGGCTGAGCTGTAGACTGGCTTCATCAGCTTGGTGCACCACCCACCCTGCCAGCCTTCCCTCCACACTCACCCCCTGGGTCTTTGTTTGCCCACCTGTAAAATGGAGTGGTGGAGACCTCACATGAAATGGTACCTGGGAAGGCACCTGTGAGCCAGTGCCCTGTGTCCCCTTCCCTGTGCCATGGGTCTACAGCTGCATCAGGTGGCCTCTGATTGCTTCTCTCCATCCAGACCAATTAGAGCATGGAGGTTTCTAGTGCACTGCAGTTGGGGCAGCATGTGAAGATGGAGCTGGCTGCAAAGCTGGGCCAGAAAAGGAAAAAAACAGAAGAAGAAAAAGAAGAAGAAGAAGAGTAAAACACCAAAAAGGAGAGGAAAACACCAAGAAGAAGGTGTTTTCCTTCCTATGTTGGGTGTTTTATTCCTTTTATGGGTATTTTGTTCTTCTTTTGGGTAGAAGGAAGCACCCAGAAGAAAAAGAAGACACCCCAAAGAAGAAGAAAACAACCTCAAAAGGAAGAAAACCCCAAGCAGAAAAAAACACACAAAATAGGAAAACACCACAAGAAGAAGAAAACTGCAACATAAGGAAGAAACCTGTTGCTTTGCATTGCTTTGCCCCCCACGGATTTGTCACCCCACTTCCCCTGGGTGATGGAGATGAAAGGATTACTCAAAGCCCATCTCTTCTGAGCAATGAGAAGCTCCAAAGTGGTTAACTTCCCTGGGAATGCTCAAGCAAGAGGGATCCCTTCCTTGGGAAATTAACTCCAAACTGGGGTTCTCTTCCTGCATTTATTTTCCAGACCAGGAAGTTACAGGAAGAGAACAAAGGTGGGGTTATAGTTTAACAGTATAGGCTGGTAACTTTCAGTGAAACAAGCCAGATGACATTCCAGTAAGGCAATTAACAAAAGCTTGATCTTAGCAAACATTCCTTTACAGCAATTTCTCAGTATCTTTACATAACAATCAGTAACTAGTCTGTCCTTGAACCAGCAACCTGCTGTGCCACAAATCTTTATCTTAAACCAGAGACTTATAGCCTGAGGAAAATTTCCAGTCCT
>NW_007735872.1:23305-26053 GCF_000696425.1 Galeopterus variegatus
GCACCCCCAAAATGTAGAAACCTCCCTAGAAAAGAAAACCCCAATGAAAAGAAAACCAAAAAAAGAGAGCAAAAATAAAGTAGAAAACAAAAAAAAAGAGGACAGAAAAATACAAAAAACAAAAAAATGCAACCCCCCCAGAAAAAATACAAAGAAAAATAATGAGGGGGGGGGAGAGAGGGAGGGGGAGAGAGAGAGAGAGAGAGAGAGAGAGAGAGAGAAAATGAATGAGAAAAGAGAAGGAAAAAACCATAAAAGAGAAACAAACAAAAAAGACAACAGGAAAAAAAAAAAAGAAAAAGAAAAAGAAAAAGAAAAGAAAAAAGAACAACAGCAAAAAAAAGACAAGAAAGCAGCAGGGTGCCCTTACTGTTAGTCCAGCCTCAGGGGCCCATAGGGGAAGACCAGTGCAATGGTTCTTTGGGTAGTCCAGACCAGGGGGCTCTAGGGTCATCAAGGCCAGGGGAGTCTTTAGTGCCAGGGCAGGCCAAGGAAGCACTTAGGGCAGGGCTTCCAGGCCAGGGGTGCCATTAGTGGTAGACCAGACCAGGTAAGGACAGGGGGCCATTAGCATCAAGACAGGCCAAGGGGTCCCCGGACAGGCCAGTCAAGGGGGCACTTAGGGCACTTAGGGGTGCCCTTAGTGGCATGGTGGCCCTTATGGCAGTGGTCTGCTAGGGGCAGACTAGTAAAGGGGGGCCATGTGGCAGGTCAGGCCAGTGGGTTCCTTGGGCAGGACAGGCCAGGCCAGCCCTTAGTGGTAGGAGGTCCTTGGCAACATTCCTGGTCAGGGTAGCCCTTAGTGGCAGGTTAGGGCACAAGAGCCCTAGGGCTGGTCAGGCCATGGGGGCACTTGGTGGAAGGCAAGCCCAGGTAGGGGCACCCTTTGTACCAGTCCAGGCCAGGACAGAAGTGGCCCATAGTACCAGACCAGTCCAGGCCAGCAAGGCCCTGGGGACAGGTTAGGACAGGACAAGGGGGTCCTTGGTTCTGGGTCTGGCTGAGCCAGGTGGGCTCATAGTGCCAGGAGAGGCCAGGCCTGCAGGATCCTAGGGACAGGCCAAACCAGGCTAGGGGGCCCCTCAGGCAGGCCAGGCAAAACGAGGGGTGCCTTAGGAGCAGTTCAAGCCAGGCAAGGGGGTACTTTGGGTAGGCCTGCCTGACCAGGGGAGCCATAGTGGCAGCCAGGCTAGGCCACAGCGGCCCTAGGAGCAGATCAGGCCAGTCTAGAGGTTCCCTAGAGGCAGGCCAGACCAGTCCAGAGGATCCTTACAGGCAGACCAGGCCAGGGGGGCTCTAAGGGCAGGCCAGCCAGATGGGCCCCTTAGTGCCAGGCCAAGGAAACCCTTGGGGCAGGCCTGGCAGGTCCTTAGCAGAAGGAGGCCCTTAGTGGCAGGTGGGTCCTGAATAGTAGACCTGGCCAGGAGGCCCTTAGCAACAAGTATGCTAGCCCAGGGGGGGCCTTTATTTCCAGGTCAGGCCAGGGTGGCTCTGAGGCAGTGAGTCTCTGGTGCAGGCCTGGCCTTAGTGGCAGTGGGGCCATTAAAAGAAGGCCTGGCCAGGGCAGCCCTTAGTGGCAGGCCAGGAAACACCAGAGGTGCCCTTAGTGGCAGGGCAGGTGAGGCCAGGGGCTCTCTTAGAGGAAGGCCAGGCCAGGCCAAGGGGGCCCTAGGGGGACTCTTTTCTTTCTTTCTTTCCTTCCTTCCTTCCTTCCTTCTTTCTTTCTTTCCTTCCTTTCCTTCCTTGCTTCCTTCCTTTTGTTTCTTCCTTCTTTCTTTCCTCCCTACTTTTTCTTTCTTTCCTTTGTTCCTTCTTTATTTCTTTCCTTCTTTCTCCATTTTCTTTCCTTTCTTTGCTTCCTTCCTTTTGTCTTTTCTTCTTTCTTTCTTTCTTTCCTTCCTTCCTTTCTTCTCTCTCTCTCTCTCTCTCTCTCTCTTTCTTGGGGGCCCTAGGGGACACCAGGCCAGGGGAGCCCTTAATGGAAGTTCAGGCCAGGCCAGAACAGGGGGTTACTAAGAGGCAGGCTACTCAAGGCCAGGGGGGCTCGAGGGGGGAGATCTTTCCTTCCTTCCTTCTTTCCATCCTTCCTTCCCTCCCCCCTTTCTTTCTTTCTTTGGGGGCTCTTTCTTCCTTTTGTTTCCTCTCTCTTTCTGTCCTTCCTTCCTTCCTTCTTCTTTCTTTGGGGGTTCTTTCTTTCTTTCTTCCTTTCTTTGGGGGCTCTTTATTTCTTCCTTTTGTTTCTTCCTTCTTTCTGTCTTTCCTTCCTTCCTTCTTTGGTGCAGTCCTCACCATGGTGGGGTCTTGAAAAGAATAGCTTGGGCTGCCCTTTCCGAGTTGGCAAGGCCCCGGAGGGAGATCTGCTGGCAGGGCCACAGCTACCAGCACTTGCTTTCACTGTAAAGACCTCTGCCTTGGCATAGTGGTGCAGCTTTCACTTTCTCTTTTGATGTTTTGGTCAGCGTGGCAGTTTCCTGAGTTTCCAAAAGATGCAAAAAATGACACACAAACAGTTGTTGTCATAAAATTAGATTATCCCACAAAAGATTCGGGAAGATTGAGCAATTCCAAATTGTCCCTTTTGAGTCAATTTATCACATCAATGTATGTTTTAAAAACACCTTATGAATAGCCATGAGCAATTGTTTTTACCGAAGAAATTAATAAACAATAGAAATCCCCCTCCTCTTCCCACCATCTGGGTAAATGGTTATATGGATTACAAAATGGGGTAAGGAAAAATTTGGCACC
>NW_007735872.1:26969-29361 GCF_000696425.1 Galeopterus variegatus
TGTAAAGAAACACAATGGTGAAAAATGCCAAGAACAGCGAGTCACAGACTAATTGACCACACAACAGATATTACAACCAGAAAGAATTGGCTGACGACTGAGTTTTATTTAACCTTGTAGATTATTAATTTTATGAGAATTGATGTAATTTTAAGAAAAGTTTCCATTTAACTATTGGCTTAATAATTTTAAACGTTTATGTAGTTAAAATGCCCACATTAACCCCCCCACGTTGTGTAACAAATAAAAATGCTGTTTCCAGTCTGAAGGCTGCTACAGCACTGACAGCCCGCAGGCTGAGAACGTGCTTCAGAGGAACCGAGGTCTCTGCCTGTGTTTTTTATTTTCGCCACTTCCTCATCCCTCTTTCAAGGACCCCCAACTCGACTAGAGCTGGTCTCCGGCACTTCTTTCCTTCTTTCTTCCCTTCCTTCCTTCCTTCCTTTTTTCTTTCTTTTTTGGGGGGCTCTTTCTTTTTCTTCTTCCTTTTGTTTCCTCTCTTTCTGTCCTTCCTTCTTTCCTTCTCTTTCTCTTTCTTTCTTTCTTCCCTTCCTTCCTTCTTTCTTCCCTTCCTTCCTTCTTTCTTCTAGCCCACCTATGTCTCTCCTGGCCTGCTCTGCCACTAACAAACAGGATGCCTTGGTCTGGACTCCCCTTGGGCCCCCGAGAAAGAAAGAAAGACTCACCCTAGGGCACTCCCAGCATGGCCTGCCTCTAAGAGACCCCCTGGTCTGGTCTGTCCTGTCCTGCCACTAATGGTGCCCCTGGACTCTCCTGGTCTGCCACTAATTGTCCCTGACCAGGTTTACTGCTAAGGGCTCCACTGCCACTATGAGTGAGCCTGACCAGGTGGATAGAAGAGAACTACTGGCTGGGCTTGCCTCTGGTCTGCCCTGGCCTGCCTCTTAAGAGACCCCCAGGGCCAGCCAGCCCAGTCCAGGGGGCCTCTTACAGGTAGGCAGGCCAGGCCAGGGGGGCCATAGCACTAAGCAGGGCAAGGAGGCAATGGGCCAGTCCATTCAAAGAAAGCTCTTAGTGGTAGCATGAACCAGGCCAGGTGATCTCTTAGAGGGAGGCCAGGGGGGCTCTTAGCACCAAGACAGGCAAGGGGGCACAGGGACAGGCCAGTCAAGAGGGGTACTTAGCGGCAGGGGTGCCCTTAGCAGCAGGGTGGCCCTTATGGAAGTGGTTCACTAGGGGCAGACTAGTAAAGGGGGGCCATGTGGCAGGACAACCAGTAGGTTCCTTGGGCAGTCAAGGTGAGGCCTGCCATTAATGGTAGGAGGCCCTTGGCAGCATGCCTGGCCAGGACAGCCCTTAGTGGCATGTGAGGGCACAGGGGACCTAGGGGTGAGGCCAGACCATGGGTGGCCTTAGCGGCAGATCAGGGCAGGACAGAAGTGGCCCATAGTGTCAGGTCAGGCCAGGCCAGCAGGGTCTTTGGTACAGCCCAGGACAGGTCAGGGGGGTCCTTGGCTCTGAGCCAGGCTGAGCCAGGCCAGCAGAGTCCTATAGACAGTCCAGGCTGGGCTAGGGAAGCCTTAGGGGCAGGTCAGGCTTGGCCAGGGCTTCCTTAGAAGCAAGCCAGGCCAGGTTAGGGGGAACTTGGGGGTAGGCCTGCCTGACCAGGGGAGCCCTAGTGGCAAGCCAGATTAGTCCAGGGGGCCCTAGGAGCAGGTCAGGCCACGGGCCAATCTAAGGGGTCCCTAGAGGCTGTCCAGGCCAGGGTCCCTAGGGGCAGGAAAAGCCAGTGGGGCTCTTAATTCCAGGCCAGGCCAGGGAGGCCCTAGAGGCAGGCCAGACAGGGCATCCCTTAGTGTCAGTCCAGGGCAAGGAAGCACTTGGGATAGGCCTGGCAGGCCCTTAGTGGAAGGGGGGTCATTAGCAGCAGGGGTCCCTGAATAGTAGGCCTGGCCATGGAGGCCCTCAGTGCCATGTATTCTGTTATAGACACACAAAACAGACTAATAGGAAATTGGTACCAGGAGTGGGCTGATGCTTATAACAGATACTTGAAAATGTGGAAATGGCTTTGGAACTGGGTGTTGAGGAGAGTTTGGAGGAGTTTGGAGGACTCAGAAGAAGGCAAAATGATTAGGGAAAGTTTGGAATCTCTTCGAGACCTATTAAATGGTGGTGAGCAGAATGCTTATGGAAACATGGACTGCAACAACCATTCAAAGGAGGTCTCAAAAATAAGGAGTTTATTGGAAACTGGGGCAAAGATCATCCTTGCTGTGAACTGGCAAAGAACTTGGCTGCATTGTGTCCATGCCCTAGGACTTTGTGGAAGTTGGAACTTAAGAGTTGTGAACCAGAGTATTGGGTGGAAGAAATTTTTAAGCAGCAAAGCATTAAGGAAGCTGCATGGCTACTTGTAACAGTCTACTCT
>NW_007735872.1:29583-37267 GCF_000696425.1 Galeopterus variegatus
CTGCATTGTGTTCATGCCCTAGGACTTTGTGGAAGTTGGAAATTAAGAGTTGTGAACCAGAGTATTGGGTGGGAGAAATTTTTAAGCAGCAAAGCATTAAGGAAGCTGCATGGCTACTTGTAACAGTCTACTCTGAGTTATGGTGGCAAAGGCATGACATAAAGCCAGAATTTAAAAGGGAAGCAGAGTGCTAAGATTTGGAAAACTTGCAGCCTGGCCACGTGGTAGAGAAGCAGCATTTTCAGAAGGAAAATTCAATGGTACTAAGAAGATTAACACAAAAGAACGAGATCATTGGGAGGAGAAGAAAAAGGCCCTGAAGGCATTGCAGAATCCTCTGGGGCCAACTCTTCCATTTCAGCCCCAAACTCTTCCATTTCAGGCCAACTCTTCCATTTCAGGGAGACAAATTGGTCTTGGGGAACTGGCTTGAGAAGCCCTCCACAAGCTCACTGCTTAGGGCCACCTTGGGAAACTGCTTCTAACTCCAGCACTCCGGCTGCTTTGGCTGTTCCAGCTGTGGCTAAATTGGCCCCAGGTGTGGCTGGACCTGCAGCTTTGGAAAATACAAGCCAGAAGCCTTGGTATAGTCCACGTGGTGTTAGGTCTTCAGGCTCATAGAATGGCAGAGCTTAGAAGGCTTGGGAGCCTCCACCCAGATTTGAAAGGATGTATGGAAAAGTCTGAGGGCCCAGGAAGAGATCTGTCACAGGGGCAGAGTCACTGCAGACAGCCAATGCCAAGATCAATGCCAAGTGGAAACATGTGGTCAGAGTTGCAGCAGAGAAATCCCATCTGCACCATGTCTAGTGGAACCATGAGAGCAGGATTGCCATGGAGACTCCAGACCTGTGGAGCTACAGAGTAGAATGACAGCCTGGGATTGCTGAAGTGTGGCCTGCAATCAGGAAAGCCATAGGAGCAGAGCTGCCCAAAGACTTGGAGACCCAGCCCCCACACCAGCATGCAGAGGATGTGGAAATGGACTCAATGTACATGATTCACCATCTTTGAGATTTAATGCCTGCCTTGCTGGATTTTGGACTTGCTTAGGACCTGATACCCTATTCTTTTGGCCTATTTCTCCCTTTNTTAGGGCCACCTTGGGAAACTGCTTCTAACTCCAGCACTCCGGCTGCTTTGGCTGTTCCAGCTGTGGCTAAATTGGCCCCAGGTGTGGCTGGGCCCGCCGCCTTTGGAAATACAAGCCAGAAGCCTTGGTATAGTCCACGTGGTGTTAGGTCTTCAGGCTCATAGAATGGCAGAGCTTAGAAGGCTTGGGAGCCTCCACCCAGATTTGAAAGGATGTATGGAAAAGTCTGAGGGCCCAGGAAGAGATCTGTCACAGGGGCAGAGTCACTGCAGACAGCCAATGCCAAGATCAATGCCAAGTGGAAACATGTGGTCAGAGTTGCAGCAGAGAAATCCCATCTGCACCATGTCTAGTGGAACCATGAGAGCAGGATTGCCATGGAGACTCCAGACCTGTGGAGCTACAGAGTAGAATGACAGCCTGGGATTGCTGAAGTGTGGCCTGCAATCAGGAAAGCCATAGGAGCAGAGCTGCCCAAAGACTTGGAGACCCAGCCCCCACACCAGCATGCAGAGGATGTGGAAAATGGACTCAATGTACATGATTCACCATCTTTGAGATTTAATGCCTGCCCTGCTGGATTTTGGACTTGCTTAGGACCTGATACCCTATTCTTTTGGCCTATTTCTCCCTTTTGGAATGGGAATGTGTACCCTATATTTGTCCCACCACTGTATCTTGGAAGTAGATAACTTGTATTAGTTTCACAGATGGGACTTTGAACTTTGGACTCTCAAATTGAAACATTTAAGACTGTGGGGATGAAATGAAGTATTTGCATGTAAAAAGGACTTCAGGTTTGGGGATTTAAGGGCAGGCCATGCCAAATTGAAAGGATTAAAAATGGTGGTCAGGGGTGTGGTTCTGAGGGCTTTAAAAGAAGAGCACATGAGAGTCTCTCTGTCTCTGCTCTCTCTGCTTCCACCACCTTGCAATGTGAGACCCCTGGGTCACTGCTGCCACCACCAGATAGACATTGTACATCCTGGCCTCAGAAACGGTAAGTAATAAATTTCATTTTTCTTTGTAAATTACCCACTTCCAAGTATTCTGTTATAGCAACACGAAATGTACTAAAACAGGGGCCCTGAGGCAGACCAGGCCAGTGGGTCTCTTGTGTATGTGTGGCTAGGCCTGCCCTTAGTGGCAGTGGGGACCCTAGCAGCAAGCCTGGCCAGGGCAGCCCATAGTGGTAGGCCAGGAAAGGCCAGGGGCACTCTTAGTGGGAGGGCAGGCCAAGGGGGCCCTGGGGCAGGCCACTTGAAGGGGGACCCTTAGTGGCAGTCCAGGCCTGGGGTGGGGGGTTCTTAGCAATGTTTTATCATTTATACTTGGCCAGAAAATTTTCTTTTTTGTTAAAGTATCAAACTTATTTATGAAATGTGTATTTTAATAATTATCCTTAGTTTTGTAGTTTCTTCAGAATCAACATTTACGTTTTTTTCACTCCCACATTTGTGTATTTTTATTTGAGTCAAATTTATTTCATTAAAATAAACACTGAAAATGAATACACAGTTTTTGTCGAGTTTTTATTATTCAAATAAACAGCTTTAAGATTTATTAATCTGTCAATTCTGTCATTTCCCCCTCCTGATAATTTGATTTCATTATTTTGTGTTCAGTATATCCATTCTCCTGTGAATCTTAGGTTTGTTATTATTTTCTTACCTTCTTATAATGAATAAGTAGCTTTAGAATATTTTGATATTTATTGTTTAATAACGACATATAAGGGTGTTAATTTGCTTTAGAACAGAAATTTGACTTTATTTGCTTTGTTTTTACTATTTAACTATGATGGCCTTTAGTATGATTTTCTCCTCTTTTTAATTCCTGGTTGGGGGTTGCCAATCTACTTAGGGTTCCTTAATCTGAGGATTGATGTATTATACCCATTTTGGAAAATCCTCAGCAATTACACCTTCAGTGATGGTTTCTGCCCCCTTCTGTCTCCCCCTCTGACCCCTCTGAGTCCAATTACCCATATGCAGTTGTAATGAGGCTCATTCATCTCTGCTTCTTCTTTCTTCCTCAGGGAAGGGCCTTCAGGGATTTGGATGGAAATTCTAGTAGGTCACTGGTCAACCATGAAAGTCTGTGGCAAATCCATTTGTGACCTTTGGAGGTCTCAGCTTGCTGCTTTAGCACCCACGCCCTGCAGCTTTCAAATATGGCAAAAATCTTGAAGGACCAATCAGCAGCCCTGTCCTTCTGGGGAAACATTATCTCCCAAGCACTTTGATTCAGGCAGATTTTACTCTGACTTTTAGGAACCCTTGGCCCGGCTCCTCAATCCTCCATGTTCATCCCCACAACACAGAGAATGTCCTGTGGAAAACACCAACCATGTCAGTGTTTCTTGAGTTGTGTGGTCTCTCATGCCAGCACCAGCCCTGAGTGACCAACTAATACTTCCCTGGTTTCTCTGTCCCCCATGTGGGCCAAGGGTGATCATCAGTCTCTGCTGATAATTGGCAAAAACCCTGCCCTAGAAGTCTCCCTCTATGAAATTCCAATTCATGTAATTATTATTTCCACAACTCTATTATGCCTTCTGGTTTACACAACAATACATGCTTTGCCTTTTTGTTCAATTAGACATCAATCCTGAAGCTCTTTTCATTATGAATAGGTGACTTCTTAATTTTTATAAAAGTTAATAATATATGTTCATGGAACTAGTTATCTCTAAACAGACACTGGCTGGTTCTCAATCTTTTGATACCCAAATGGCGTGGTCCACGCCATGACAGGATCCTAAAGGAATCAGCTTGGGCTGCCCTCTCCAAGTTGGTAAGGCTGCTGGAGGGAGAGCTGTTGGCAAGGCCACAGCTATGAGCACTTGCTACAACCGTAAGTGCTACTGCTTCAGCTTCGTGGTACTGCTTTTGCTTTTTCTTCCGATATTTTGGTTAGTGTGGCAGTTCTCTGAATTCCCAAAAGATTATAAAAATAACACAAATGATTTTGCGGTCATTGAACTAAACATTCCCACAGAGAATCCGAGTAAACTGGACAATTTAAAATTATCCCCTTATGATAAATTGACCACACCAACATATGCTCCAAAAGCACTGCTCATGACTAAATATGAGCTGCAGCCTAAACACGTGAAATTATTTTAAAAAGGAAATTTCCATCCTCTCCCGACCATCTGGGTAAATGGATATATGGGATACAAAATGGGGAAAGGAAAAATTTGGTATCCCCCTAGGAGACGTCCAAAATATGATGTAAGTTGCAAACATCATTTACTGGAGATTATATTAATGGCAAGAGAATGGTTGGTATTAATGGGAAATTATATGATTGGGATGGATTGGGTGTATGGGAACGAGGCCGTGGAACCCCCTTTGCTTGGTGGTGTCCAGTTTTAATAAATCATTAAAAATCAGGTCTTGGGATAAAAATATATTCTGTAAAATTATTAAACCTGCAAAATTAGATCTTAGAAGAATAAGAGAGTACACCTAGTTTTGTGAGGGATGGTGCTGTGCACAAGGACACTTTAACATTTAGATCAAGATTACAGGGCCACAGCCAATGCAGAACTAAACATTCCCACAGAGGATCCGAGTAAATTGGACAATTCAAAATTATCCCCTTATTTTCCATATGAACAGTAGGTTCATTCCATTAGAACATAAGATAATTAGACCGCCATTAGAATTTAAATGTTAGCATTGGGGCCGAGCCCATGGCGCACTTGGGAGAGTGCGGCACTGGGAGTGCAGCAGTGCTCCCGCCGCGGGTTCGGATCCTATATAGGGATGACCGGTGCGCTCACAGCACTCACTGGCTGAGTGCGGTGCGGACGGTCTCAAAAAGGACAAAAAAAAAAAATGTTAGCATTGTTCCTTTTAGCAAATTTGTACTTACATTTAGCAATAGACATAGGTCATATGATAGTACTGTCTATTACTTTGCAACTGCAATAGCCCCACCCTGGTAATAGGGTAGATATTAACCACAGCTTGCCAACAGGAAAAGTCACAGGTTAACTTCAGGACAATGAGAAGATGGTCCCGATCTGATAACCTGATACCAAAAGGAGGAAGCATAAGCTGATCACCTGAGACGTGCTGATGAAGGGAAAAAAACTGGCTTCCCCCATCCTTTTTGAATTATTGACTCAAGCTTGCTGATGTAATAAAAATAGTACCCAAAGCCCTCCTACAGAGCTGTAAAATTAAATAAAAGGCATTGTCTCATGCTCTACTGGGCTCCAGCTGCAACACGCTAACAGCCTGCAGAGAGAGAACGTGCATATTGATGCATTGAGGTCTCTGTCTGTGTTTGTTATTTTCGCCTACTCCTCATCCCTTTTTCAAGGACCCCCAACTCGACTGGAGCTGGTCTTTGGCACCCAAACCTGTGCAAATGAATATAGAGATAAATTTAAATGGACCTGGTACAAAAGGCTTGAGAACTCCTTCCAAACTAAGACTGATGCCAAAACTGGGGTGGTAGTCAGATAATATGGTAAAATAAATATTTTTAAATTGTACATTTTTAACATGTAAATAATTCTTTAAAATTTTCTAGTGAGATATATCATACTTAGAAAAGATTACACAGTATGTTTGAAGTTTAAACATTAATGTCATATGTGTGGCATATGACAAACTCTGCAGGCTGGACACACACTAATGAATAGACTGGGCAGATATTAGGCTCCCAGTGTGTCCATCCTGACCTCATTTCCCTCCTATCCCCAGACATGACCACTATCGGAAATTTTATAGTTATTCCTTTTGTCTTTATCATCTATTATGTATCATTAAGAAGTGTTTTATTTAACTTTTCCTCTTTTAACATTTCCATGAAAGGATATTAATAGAATTACCCTGAACATGGTCATCACTGGTTTCCCTGCCTCAGTCTGTTTCACACATGCTGGTTTGAGACTGTAGGTCATCCAACTTACCCATCCATTCCATGCTCATAACATTTGGGCTGTTTCAAGTTTATTTTTTGCTCTAGTGAAAATGCTGCTCCTATAATTCATGTTTGTTTCCAAATGCCCACATATAACAAATTCTCAACCCATTGGAGAGAAATTACTGGGTTGCATTGGAGAGAAATTACTGGGTTATAGATTATGTGTAATTTCAAACTTACAGGAAATGCCAATGAGTGTGTGAACAGATCCACCATCTCTGCAAGTGGTAATTTATTCCATAAGATCGACAAGATTGGAATTGCCTCATTTATTAATTTTTCCCTATCAGTGTATATGCAGCAGAATTTCCTTATGATTTTTATATTGCTTTTCATTAATTACCATTGCAGTTGGGTGGGTGCTGGGCCCGTGGGTGCAGTTGCAGAGGTCCAGGATGTGGGTGCATTTTGGTGGGGACTGGGCCCATGGGCATAATTTGGGGAGGCTGGGCCCATGGGTGCAATTGCTGGGGGCTGGCCATGTGGGGAGTTAGGTGGGAGCTGGGTCCATGGGTGTACTTTGGGGAGGGCTGGACCCATGGGGATCCTTTGGGGGTGCTTGGCCCATGGGGTTTCTTTGGTGGGGGGCTAGGCCTGAGGAGGCTGTGGCTGTGGGTGCAGTTGCTGGGGGCTGGCCATGTGGGTTCAGTTGGTGGGGGCTGAGCCATGGGTGCAGTTGGGAAAGGGCTTGGCCTGAGGGGGCTGTGCCAGTGAGTGCAGTGGCAGGGGGCTAGTTCTGTGGGTGCAGTTGGAGGGGATTGGCTTAAGCCAGTCAGCACGATGCATTTCTGCAGCCCATTGTTCGGAGGTGCACGTGTGTTTTAAGAACTGTACTAGGGTCAATCTTAGGGTTCTTGGTTAGAGTACTGAGGCAAAAGCTTGCCCTAGCTCCCTTTTGTAAACAAAGAAGGAAATAGTTCAAACTGAATCTGGCAGTAAGTATATCGGCCAGTCTTTGGGAAAATCTAACTCTGTGCATAGCAGAAGAGAGACAGAAGGAAAATGGACCATGGATGACACCACTGAGCTGCTGAGTCAGCCGGCCCTGGACAGCTGTCCTGCCGCTGGACTCTTCCCATTTGTGCCAGAGCATCCATCACTGTGTTTTCTGTTATCTTTCAGTAGATAAAGTGAGCAACCTGTTTTAAGAAAGTGGCTTATTTTCTTCCCCCTGAAGTTTTAGAAATCTCTTTATCTTTCATGTTATTAAATACTGTCACATAATAACTAGATCTCTTTCTTCCATCCAGCTAG
Organism: Galeopterus variegatus; assembly: GCF_000696425.1. Taxonomy (NCBI): domain Eukaryota; kingdom Metazoa; phylum Chordata; class Mammalia; order Dermoptera; family Cynocephalidae; genus Galeopterus; species Galeopterus variegatus. Next base: position 36,875 of record NW_007735872.1, read on the forward strand.
AATTTTGTGAAGCTTTTTATTCTCATGAATCATTCCTTCACTTATTTATTAAACACCATGTGTCAGAGAGTTTTAGAGTGCACTAAAGATATGGCAGTGAATGTCACAAAGACAGAGCAAAGTCCCCATCCTTATTGAGAGACAATACCCCAAAATATGTATATTATGTATATGAAATATAATTTCGAGTATCCAAAAGTTTTGTAAATTGAAATAAAGCTAAGTAGGGAAATGGAGATGATTGTGACCAGCGGAGGGGAGTTGCTACTTGGGTAGGAGGTCAGAGGAGACCTCTCCTAAGTGGTGACATTTGCACAGAGACCTGAATGACTTAAGAGTGAGTCATTTCAGATGTCTGAGAAGAATGGTCTAGAGTACGGTAACTGGCAAGAT
>NW_007735872.1:38267-41689 GCF_000696425.1 Galeopterus variegatus
CAGGATCCTAAAGGAATCAGCTTGGGCTGCCCTCTCTGAGTTGGTAAGGCTGCTGGAGGGAGAGCTGTTGGCAAGGCCACAGCTATGAGCACTTGCTACAACCGTAAGTGCTACTGCCTCAGCTTCGTGGTACTGCTTTTGCTTTTTCTTTCGATATTTTGGTTAGTGTGGCAGTTCTCTGAATTCCCAAAAGATTATAAAAATNTAAGAGTGAGTCATTTCAGATGTCTGAGAAGAATGGTCTAGAGTACGGTAACTGGCAAGATCTCAAGGCTGGAATCAGTTCTGCATGTTCAAGAACAGAGAACTAGTGTGATCAGAGCAAAGGGGGTGGAGAAGAAGTGGTAGAAGTTGGAGAGGCCCCCCGAGGCCAGCTCACTAAAGGTTTACAAGCCATAGTGAGGAGTTTAAATGTTGCCATGAGCCTGATGGGAAGCCACGGGGGCAAGAGTGAGTGAGCGAGCTGGGAAATGACAGGATCTAATTTATGGTTTTTAAAAGAATAATAAGACATTTGGCATCGGTGTAGGGAACTGATGGTGTTCGATACTGAGTGGGAAGACTGGAAGCGAGGGATCCTCAGGAGACGCTGCAGGTGAGCAAGGAGGGTGGCTTGCATCTGAATGACAGGGCAGAGGTGACATGCGGAGAGAGTCTGGATATTTCGAAGCAGGATCACAGGATTTGCTGTGGTTAGTACATTTTGTGTGAGATGTAAATGTTAAGTGTGGGCTGTCAAATGTGAGGAAGAGAGGAGGCAGGAAGGACCTCCTGGTTTTTGAAATGAGCAGTTTGAAAGAAGTGATTGCTATTTACCAAAATGGAGTGGGGGCCCTGGGGGGGAAGGTGTGGGGCAGGAGATGATCAGGAAGCAGATTTCAGACCTGCTGAGTTTGAGATGATTATTGGACATTTAAGTGGAGATGTCAAAGAAGATGTCTGAGTTTCAATTTCAGGGAGAGGTTAAGACTAGAGACATAAATTTGGGGGTCATTGGCATATAGGAGGTGTTTAAAGCTATGCAACTAAATGACACCATGTCAGAGGTAAGGCCCGGTGCGGGGAAGGGCCCGATAGTCGTCCTCAACCCACCTAGTCCTCTTACAGGAAAGAATTCAAGGGCAGAGTCATGGTAGAAAAGTGAGAACTAGTTTAATATAACAGATAAGAAATACAGGTTTCACAGAGAGAGTGTGGCATGCTCCAGAGACTGAGCAGGGCCACAGCAAGTCTCACACAAAAGTAGGTTCAGTACAGACATCAAGTCTAACACAAAAGCAAGAAATGCATAAATTCAGTACAGAGGCTGGCTCAAGAGAGTGAGCAGCCGCCTGATGAAAGTTCAATACAAAGTAAAGCCCACACTCCTCAGCCAGGGAAGCGCAGGCTGCCTCCAGGGAAGTAAGTAACAGCCTGGTCTTCTGCCAGGATTCGGCTTCTATAGTTTCTTTACCTAACAAATATTCAGTTAAGGGGGTGGCTCCCAATTATTTAACATTAGTCTTGCACATGCTCAGTCCGTCTCTTCCTGGAACATGTTCATTGGTCAGACCCTATCACATGCACCAGGTGCATTCAAGAATGTTCTGTGCTCTCTACTGAGCATGCTCAGCCATTGGATTTGCATAAGCCAGCCCCTTGTGGTCTCATTTTTCCCTTGTTGGTGCTGAAAATAGGTCTAACTGGCAACAGTAACTTTCCTCCAGGGAAGAACCCACAGGAGGGGGCCTGAGACCTCAGGGAGTGGCTGGAAACCCAGAGGCATGTCCTGAAACCACTGAGCACTTCCTGTACCAACATCATGGAATGGCGACTGTGAATGTAAAAGAGAAGTCCCAGGACTGAAGCCAGGTGGAAAGAAGGTGGGTAGGGATGCCTCCAGTGGGGTGACATCTGAGTGGAGTCTTAAAGATTGGGTAGAATTTCATCAGTAAGTGATGAAAGATGATGTGTTAGAAAAACAAAAATATCGAGCCGGCCCGGTGGCGCACTGGAGAGCGCGGTGGTGCTCCCTCTGAGGGTTTGGATCCCATGTGGAGACCGGTCCGCTCACTGGCTGAGCGTGGTGCGGGCGCAGCACCAAGGGTTGCGATCCCGTTGCTGGTCAGTAAAAAAGACAAAATGGAAAAAAAAAAAAACCCAAAAATATCAGAACAAAGGTGTGGGAGCGCTTTGGTGGGGGCTGGGCCTGTGGGTGCAGTTGTATGGTGCTAGACTCTTAGGTGCATTTGGTAGGCCTGGGCCTGTGGGTGCAGTTAGGTGGGGCTGGCGTTGGGTTCATGGGTGCACTTTCTGGGGGCCTAGACCCATGGGTGCACTTTCGGAGGTATGGGTCCATGGGTGCAATTGGGTGGGAGCTGGGCCTGTGGGTGCACTTTTCTGGGGGCTGGGCCCATGGTAGTGCTTTAGGGAGGGCAGGGCCTGTGGGTGTGCTTTCAGGGGGTTTAGACCCACGGGTGCAGGATCCACAGGTGCAACTGTGGGAGGGCTGGACCCACAGGTGCACCTTTGTGGGGGCTGAGCTCATGGGTACAATTGGGTGGGGGCTTGGCCCATGGGTTCACTTTTGTGGGGGCTGGACCTGTGGATGCAGTTGGGTAGGCCTGCACTTGTGGGTGTACTTTTGGGGGGGCTGGGCTGATGGGGGTATTTTGTGGAGGGCTGAGCCCGTGGGGGTGCTAGGCCCGTTGGTGCATTTGGGGGAGGGCTGGGCCAGAGGGTTCTGTGTCCATGGGTGCAGTTGGGTAGGGGCTGGGCCTGTGGTTGCACTCTGCTGGGGGCTGGGCCCATGGGTGGTGTTGGGGAAGGGCTGGGCCCAAGGGGGCTATGCCTGTGGGTACAGTTGGGGGGGACTGGGCCAGTGGGTGTACTTTGTTGGGGCTGGGCCTGTGGGTGCAGTTGCGGGCATCTGGGATGTGGGTGCACTTTGGTGGGGGCTGGTCCCGTTGGTGCAGTTGAGGGGTGGCTGGGCCCGTGGGTGCACTTTTGTGGGGCCTGGGCCCATGGATGCAGTTGGGGGGCTAGGACCGTGAGCACAGTTAGCTGAGGGCTGGGTCAGTGGGTGCATTTGGTGGGGGCTGGGCCCATGGGGGCAGTTAGGTGTGGAAAGGGTCCATGGGTGCACTTTGGTGGAGGTGGGCCTATCGGTACAGTTGGGTTGGAGCTGGGCCTGTGGGTGCTATTAGGTGGTGCTGGACTCTTGGGTGCAGGTGGTGGGCCTGAGCCCATGGGTGCAGATGGGTGGAGGCAGAGCTTGTGGGTACAGTGGGGGTGGGGCTGGGTTCGTGGGTGCACTTTCAGGGGGCATGGACCCATGGGTGTGTTTTAGAGGTATGGGTCCGTGAATGCAGTTGGGTGGGGGTGGGCCCGTGGGTACACTTTTCTGGGGACTGGGCCTGTGGGTGCAGGTGGGGGGGCCTGGG
>NW_007735872.1:41942-45889 GCF_000696425.1 Galeopterus variegatus
GGGGGCTGGGCCTGTGCATGCACTTGGGTGGGGGTTGGGCATGTGGGTGTAGTTTAGTGGGGGCTGGGCCCATTGGTGCAGCTGGGGGGTTGGGCTTGGGAGTGCAGCTGGGTGAGGGGGCCTGGGCTTGTGGGTGCACTTTCGTGGAGCCTGGGCCTGTGGGTACAGTTGGGCGGGGGCTGGGCCCATGTGTGCACTTGGGTGGGGTTGGGCGTGTGGGTGTGCTTTGGGGAAGCTGGGCCCATGGGTGTGCTTTAAATAAACTAAAATAAATAAATAAATAAAATAAAATTAGCTCACTTTGCTTGGGTTTCCCACCAGTGCTTTCTTCCAAATAAGGAACAAGTGAGTTTAACATGAAACTTATATTTTTACAATCTAAAATAATTACCACTTGTATAAATTGCATGGTGACAGTTAAAAAAGATTAAAGATTGGGAAGGAAACTTTGTTGGAAGTTAAGAGTAATGTTGGTGAAAAAAGTAATGAGTCATCTCATTAACAGCATTACAAAACCTCATTTTGCATATCTTTTGTTTGGAAACATCATGTTATGAATTAAGTATACATATTAGTGAACACATTAGGAACTAAGTTACAGAAATTAGGTTTTGAAAAGTCGGCAGCTCCATTTATTTATAAATACAAAGCAATGCTCCATAAGCAATTGCTTGATGGTGCTTTGTTAAAAATCCTTAGAATTTGATAAATTGGAGGTCGGGAAGTAGAGAAGCATTAGTGTTTGTATTAAGCTATCTAGAAACAGGCTAGGTGCCAAGAAAGAATTGCTCTTTGTTAATATTTCCCAAGCTTATGTGGCTAAAAAGCAGCTAGTATGGCAAACACCGGGATGTCGAGCTCACGAGATTGGGTTAACACACATCCAGTTGCTGGTATGCATGTGTCAAAGATGGACTGCGTATGTTACAGTGATGAGGAGGCCCAGTGTGCAGAGCAGCTGTCGTATCTGGTAGTTTCCACACCTGGCTGCTCACGGGAACCATCCTGGCAGCCTGACATCATCTGGCAAGTGCCACCCAGGGCGAGTTGCAGGGGAGGCCCTGGCAGGCAGTTGGATCAGGTCTCTGCTGTCCTTACTGGAGAGGCTTTTTCCTTCTGTGATCTGTCACTACTTATGCCATTATCGACAGTTCTGGTTTTGTGAGCTGAGGCCTCACCACTGTCCCTCGGCGTTTCATGAGTGAGGAAACGCGTCACAGTGATGGAAACTATGTGTACCACCCTCCTTTTATAGTGAAGCACTCGCGCGTTGTTTCACACCGACTGTCTGTCTCCTGCACCAGGCAGACACAGGTCTAGAGGTTACAGTGCAGGGGACGTGGGAGGCCAGGACGCACAGAAAGTCTTCTGGCTCTTTCTTGCTTTATGGGTGTGATTCAGCCTGTGGTCATTTTGCACAGTTGTTGTGCTTCTAAGTTTTTTTCTTTTTTCTTTTTTTCCTTTGATTTGGAAGCTGGCCGGTAAGGGGATCTGAACCCTTGACCTTGGTGTTATCAGCACAGCGCTCTGCCGATTGAGCTAACTGGCCAGGCCTTAACTTTTTTTGTGTGTGTATAGGAAACTTTATTTATTTGTTTAAATTTTAGTAATATTATTTTTTACATCTTACGATGTTGTAGAGCAGTTGGGAGGAAGGGGGAGAGGGGAAATGGGATGGAAGAAGGAGGAAGGAGGAGGGGTGGGACTGAGGCCTGTGGCACCCCCACATTCCCACAGGGGAGACCAGGGGCCTTCCAGCAGTGGCTTGGTTATTGCCAGGCTGGGTGCAGATGTCAGGTGGGTGTGGCAATAGCCCTCGCCCCCACTACCCCAGCTCAGGAACCCGGGGCCCTTCTTGCTGAGGCTTGCTGGTTGCTGCTGGGCTGGTTGCTTGTGTGTAGCGGGGGAAGGGAGAGCATGTGACTGAGGCTGTTGGCCCCCACTGTCCCGGCTTGGGAGAGCCCTGGGTGCCTTTTGCGGCGGGTCGGTGGTTGCTGCTGCAGCCCTTAACTTTTAAAACTGAGTACAGCTTCAGAAAAGGTGGTGACATGTTAAGAGTTTGACCTGAAACTTTTCATTTGCCGCGGATGAAGACAAAATTAGTTGTTTTTCCCTTTTTATTCTTTAATAACAAACATTTTAAGATATTGAAACATTTATGTAATATATTACCAAAGGTAAGTTTTAAAGGAGAGTTTTTGTTCCTGGTAATTGGACTTGGCTATGCCTGGAATGTCCCTACAATGCCCAGCATCTTTCTTTCCTGGCAAATTTTCATACTATGTTTCCTCCAAATTTACATATTACTCGATTGAGCAAGACAGTCCTTGGTCTTGTTTTATAAGAAAGTCCTGGTTGCGTTTTATAAGAAAAAGCTTGGGGCTGGCCCGGTGGCGCACTCAGTAGAGGGCGGCGCTTGGGAGCACGGTGGCGCTCCCGTCAAGGGTTTGGATCCCGTGTAGAGACCAGTCTGCTCACTGGTTGAGTGCGGTGCGGGCGCGACACCAAGGGTTGCAATCCCGTTACCGGTCACGAAAAAAGACAAAAAGGAAAAAAAAAAGAAAAAGCTTGAACTGACAGAAGATGTTGCTGAAAGGCTTCGGGTCTGTATAGATAACATTCGACACAGCAGAAAACCACGGAATCTCCTCAAGAGGGGAAAGACGATTAACTTTCAGATTTCCCTCGTCAAGGTAATTAACGGTCTCTTCTGTTGTCCTGTGTGTTACAGCTCTGTTGATTTCCTGTCGGTGCTGAGGCTTATTAGTTTTAGGGTCGATCATGTGAAGGTGTAGGCAATGTCAAGGTAGGGGTGAAGAAGGGAGAGATAATATTAGAGTTGTGGTAACTATACTTAGTGCATATTGTGTGCTCTGTACCGTGCTACACACTCTGTTATTTACCATTCAGGAAAAGCATAGAACTGTTTCACAAACAGCTTGTTGATTATGTTTTTAATGGGAAAAGGTAACCAGCAAATGATGCTACTCTGATTTTTTTTTTAACCTTTCTGTTGGCCTGGAGGAAGATCAAAGTCCAAAATTCAGATAGAAATTTCCTCAAAGGTTTTTGACTGCAAATGATTTTGAAGTCTCAGGTCAGAAGGATGAACTTCTCTGTCGAGACTGAGTAGTTTGACATGCCATGAAAGTAGCTCGTGAGAATAAAAAACCACTACTAATGAGCATTTAGTGTGTGCCAGGCTCAAAGAGGTAAGGAACTTGTCTAAAGTCACATGGGTAGTAAGTGGCGGAGCTGGGACTTGAACCCAGATCTGCCTGATTGCAAAGCCTGTGCTATTGAACCACCACAGCACCTCACCCACACGTGTGCAGACAGAAAGAGAAACTCGGGAGAGGCTGGTAACAGAAGAGTGAAATGTGGAGCTGCCTGGTGGTCGATAGGCTTTAATGGTTCTTGAGATTATGTTCTAAATTGTGTCACTTTTTAAAATAATAGACTGGTGGTCACCAAAGGGGGTCATTCTGAATGGTTCTTTGGGGTTTGGGAAGAGTATCTTAGAATGTTTCTGTGTTTAAAAACCATACTTACTTAATTTTTATTTGTATGTGTGCTTTATAATTTCATAAAATATTACTACTGTAGTATATGTATATAATTTATAAATGAATTACACTTATTGGGTGTAAATGTGGAAAAAATTTTTATTGGTGAATTGTATAATCAAAACTTTGGAAATCACCATGGAGGTGCGTTGGCATTTCAGGATTTGGTGTTTTATCATAGCTTTTCCAGAGTGAGTCTATGCACCTTTCTCTTGGTCCGGGGGTCTTAGGAGGCAGGACTACACGTAGCCTCTGCTGGGAGTCCCTCAGGGCACAGGGCCACATGCAGCCCTGCCAAGAGAGTGCAGGAAGGTGAGTTACTCAAAGCACGCCTTGAGCTAGGGGCTGCCGCCTGGGGAGGTGGTCAACCACAGGCCAGAC
>NW_007735872.1:46367-47953 GCF_000696425.1 Galeopterus variegatus
GGTTGCGATCCGTGGCCGGACACAGAAAAAGACAAAAAAAAAAAAAAAATTTTTATTGGTGAATTGTATAATCAAAACTTTGGAAATCACCATAGAGGTGCGTTGGCATTTCAGGATTTGGTGTTTTGTCACAGCTTTTCCAGAGTGAGTCTATGCACCTTTCTCTTGGTCCGGGGGTCTTAGGAGGCAGGACTACACGTAGCCTCTGCTGGGAGTCCCTCAGGGCGCAGGGCCACATGCAGCCCTGCCAAGAGAGTGCAGGAAGGTTGCTCAAAGCACGCCTTGAGCTAGGGGCTGCCGCCTGGGGAGGTGGTCAACCACAGGCCAGACACAAAGTTCTGGGGCTTAGTGCACGCACTAAGCAAATTTATTGGGGGAAAAGCAGGTGTCATATATGTTTCAGCCAGCTGTAAACCCCTCCCGTCACCTCCCCGTCTCCTAGGTGACTCAATAGGAAGTCTGTGGTTTGCGGTTAAGCCTTGCAAAATCCTGCTGACATGGTGTATTCGCATCCTGCTGAGACAGGCAAAATACAGGAGCGCAGGACTGCCTCCATCTCTAACAGGTCTTCTCACTTTCCTCCAAGTCTAAAGGTGCAGCAGCTACTGGAATGGAAATAATCCCACCCACCTCCTTGGGCTGCTGATGACCCAGCACCCGGCGCACATTTGATTCTCTGATGCCATAAGCTGGGAGCAAGTCACTTAGCCTGTGATGAACTTAGGAATCTGCTGGCTTTCACAATTTCTGGTGGTTGTGAATTTTGGAATTCTGAGAGCAGTAGACAGCGGGTCTGCTGTGTAGTGAGTCATAACTGGCAACATTTGCTTTTTTAATTTAAGAGTTGTTACACTTTCCTCTGTGTAACTGAGACAAGAAAAAGAAAGAATTCACTCAAAATACAATCAATGAGGCCTGGAGGGACTGCCACCCATCAGGGGAGCAGCCCCGATCCAAAATCAGCCTCTCTTTTTGTTGACAAGACAAGGAAGTTTTACAGGAAAAATCAGTGGATTCAGTCATCAAAGTAGGACATAAGGACATGGGCAGTGTTGCAAAAGTTGTCTGTGGCTAAGTAGAACTTAACAATGGAAACTAGTAACATCAGTAAACTAAAGTGACGTTCCAAAGTACCATTAGTGAAGGGCTAAATTGGTCAAACTGGTTCATTATCTAAAGTATGACCTCTCCTTCAACAAAAGTTAAACTCTTACGATAAAATTTAAATACAATTACCTCTAAAGTTTCCCCCAACAGACAGCTTGCCCCTAGCAAACATCTATTCCACAACTTTCCCTTCAGCAATTCTTAAAATCTCATAACAGAACCGGTATGACAAATACCTGTCATCTCTAAAATAATTAAAGTATACAGTCCCGAACCTAACCAGTGATTAAGAGTTGATGAGATGGGCTTTGGCCACACTATCTATGGGCTGTGGCCCCCTGTCCGAGGGCTTTTGCCCCATACATTCATTTACCTAAAAACCTTATTCTAAAATCAAATGTGGGGCCGGCCCAGTGGTGCACTGGATAGTGCGCCGCTTGGGAATCGCGGCGGCGCTCCCGCCCGAGGGTTCGGATCCC
>NW_007735872.1:48302-55917 GCF_000696425.1 Galeopterus variegatus
TTATGGAGGCTATTACAATGCCCAAGAATCTTTTAACACGTACTTTCTCTAGAGCAGAGGTGACTGGCTCTAGGGCAGAACTTCCCATCCATTGTCGTGTGAGGTTGACAGGTAGTCAAACTTCTACTCTCTGTTTTAGTATGAAAATATAAGATATATTAAGAGTAGTAACATTAAGATGAGTAACGCAGGGAGTAAACCAAGTAGAATTCGCTGGGAGAGTGATATTAAATTCAGAATTTAAGGAGAAAGAGAAGTTTGTAGATAACATAGCAAATATGTAAGGACAAGAGGCACAAGTTATAACTGAATCAATATTATCCTGTGTCATCCATTTTAATTTAAAGTTTGTCATTTGTCTAATTATGTGAGGGAAAAACGGGATGGCAAGACGCCAAATTGTTCTTTTAAGGGGAGAGTAGTAAGAATTATATTTTAATCTCAAAATGGGACCAGCCAAAATGGGATTCCACATATAAGGGGATCCGGAATAATTAAAAGGAAGAGTATAATTCCAAGTGGTGTTGGAATGAAATATTAATAAATTTTGTGGTCCCCAATTTTCCAATGTAATATTATTAAGTAATGTTTTTCAGTAAAATTTACAGAACGGCAAGAGACCCAGTTTACATCTCTGCCATCTTCTGTGGAAATCCAGGGATGGGAAGAGACAGGAATATTAGGCTTAGAGTGATCTTTTCCATTACGAAAAACTCCTGGAACTCCAGCAGTTGAAATAAACAGTTGATGTTTTAATGCTAAAAGTTGGCTTGGATTTTTTATTATATAATTCATATACCATTGAGGAGAGAAAGAAACACATAAATTATTATTAGTCCAACTGGGTGTAATGCAGATGGGTAAGTTGTCAGTGAGGAAGTACCAGTCATGGGCGAGTTTGTGCCATCCCGCATTGTGTCCTGAATTAGAGCAGGATTGTCCACGTTCTTCAAGACGGCCTGAGGGAGGGAGCCAGGTGCCTCCGAGGTGAGCACTATCATAGATGAGAGATGAGGCTCGTGATCCTCCCAGGTAAGCAGATCAAAAACAGGATGCAGTACATGCGTCCAATAAACATGAGTACTTACAATGAGGAGAAGAGCATGGAGAAAGTTAACAAGACTAATATTACCTTATGTCCTTTTGAGTTAATGGTTACGTGAGAAAGGATGGCCAGAAATAAATTTTCCGGCGTTAGACGAGTGCCTGTTATTTGAATTGTAGCTCCTGCTTGACTAATGAGACCTTTTAATCCACCCACGTTGGTTTGGAGCTAGTTGTTGTTGTCGTTACTGGTGGGTTCACGTAGGTTGGAGTGAAGTTGGTGTTCAGCATCATCACTGGTGGTCTGGTGCATGCCATTTCTGGACGGATGCACTGAGTTGAGATGGTGAGGTGTTGAACTCTGGGATCAGACTGGGTCCTTTGTTGGATCTGGGGTTCCACATGATAAGGTTTGACAGCTTTAGAGGGAATCCACACTGGTCCTGTGGGAGACAAAACAGAAGCAAACCCTCTTCCCCATGTTAACAATTCAGCAGGTCCCAACCATTGTGGTCCTGTCACTAGGTGGCGGCATAAAACCAAGGGTTTAGGCTTCTTAGGAGGGATAAAGTGCCGTTTTGTGGTACTTGAATTTTGGGAATTGCAGTTTAAAAATTTAGTGTAAACAAAGATTTGAAGACCTGTTCATGAGGGGCCATTCCTATTTCTATATTGTCCTTTTGTTTATTTAATTGAGATTTAAGAAGGACATTCACCCTTTCAACAATTGCCTGGCCGGTGGGGTTATATGGGATTCCTGTGACATGTTTAATGTTCCAGTTGTTACAGAATAATTGAAAGACTTTGCCAGCCCATTGTCTGTTTTATACTATAAAGCATATGTACTTCACAGGGCCTGGTTTTCCAAAGCCTTGCAGTTTCAAATNGGAGTCAGAGTCAAAGGTGTCCTGATGAAGAACAGTCAGCATTACTTCAGCTTGATGAGCCCGTTGGACCATGGAACATAACAGTTTAATCACTATAAGAAAACACAAGATACATAAGACACGAATTCCAGCAATAATCCAAATTCTTACATTTAAACCGGAAAACCACTGGGTAGGATTAAGCCAATGGGCCAAATCATTTAAATGATCGACAGTAATCTTTTGAGCTTCTTCTTGAAGCCGTGTCATTTGTTGTTGAAGTTTGGTTACTAAGTTTTGAATATCTCCATGTAAATCAGAATGAAACGCTCCATGTAAAAGTTTTTGTACATCTTTCCATGCAATGGGAGGAATTAAAAGGAATAGAAGTGATACACATGGAGTGATATCCTGCATCACAATTAAGCTGGCTTCGTGTCCAGAGAGCTTGTTGGTGTCCGCCAATCCAGGTGACAGCTGCCTTTAAGGCATCTAATCTTGTAAGATTTCTTGGTCAATTTTAGTTTGAGACAGAAATTCAGAAGTTACATTTTGAAAATAATCATTTACTGTCTGTGCTGTTTGAATAGGATGGGTTAAAGCCACGACTGCAGCAGCTGCGGTGGCAGCCACAGCCATTACTGCTGACCAGCCAAAATGGGATTCCACATATAAGGGGATCCGGAATAATTAAAAGGAAGAGTATAATTCCAAGTGGTGTTGGAATGAAATATTAATAAATTTTGTGGTCCCCAATTTTCCAATGTAATATTATTAAGTAATGTTTTTCAGTAAAATTTACAGAACGGCAAGAGACCCAGTTTACATCTCTGCCATCTTCTGTGGAAATCCAGGGATGGGAAGAGACAGGAATATTAGGCTTAGAGTGATCTTTTCCATTACGAAAAACTCCTGGAACTCCAGCAGTTGAAATAAACAGTTGATGTTTTAATGCTAAAAGTTGGCTTGGATTTTTTATTATATAATTCATATACCATTGAGGAGAGAAAGAAACACATAAATTATTATTAGTCCAACTGGGTGTAATGCAGATGGGTAAGTTGTCAGTGAGGAAGTACCAGTCATGGGCGAGTTTGTGCCATCCCGCATTGTGTCCTGAATTAGAGCAGGATTGTCCACGTTCTTCAAGACGGCCTGAGGGAGGGAGCCAGGTGCCTCCGAGGTGAGCACTATCATAGATGAGAGATGAGGCTTGTGATCCTCCCAGGTAAGCAGATCAAAAACAGGATGCAGTACATGCGTCCAATAAACATGAGTACTTACAATGAGGAGAAGAGCATGGAGAAAGTTAACAAGACTAATATTACCTTATGTCCTTTTGAGTTAATGGTTACGTGAGAAAGGATGGCCAGAAATAAATTTTCCGGCGTTAGACGAGTGCCTGTTATTTGAATTGTAGCTCCTGCTTGACTAATGAGACCTTTTAATCCACCCACGTTGGTTTGGAGCTAGTTGTTGTTGTCGTTACTGGTGGGTTCACGTAGGTTGGAGTGAAGTTGGTGTTCAGCATCATCACTGGTGGTCTGGTGCATGCCATTTCTGGAGGGATGCACTGAGTTGAGATGGTGAGGTGTTGAACTCTGGGATCAGACTGGGTCCTTTGTTGGATCTGGGGTTCCACATGATAAGGTTTGACAGCTTTAGAGGGAATCCACACTGGTCCTGTGGGAGACAAAACAGAAGCAAACCCTCTTCCCCATGTTAACAATTCAGCAGGTCCCAACCATTGTGGTCCTGTCACTAGGTGGCGGCATAAAACCAAGGGTTTAGGCTTCTTAGGAGGGATAAAGTGCCGTTTTGTGGTACTTGAATTTTGGGAATTGCAGTTTAAAAATTTAGTGTAAACAAAGATTTGAAGACCTGTTCATGAGGGGCCATTCCTATTTCTATATTGTCCTTTTGTTTATTTAATTGAGATTTAAGAAGGACATTCACCCTTTCAACAATTGCCTGGCCGGTGGGGTTATATGGGATTCCTGTGACATGTTTAATGTTCCAGTTGTTACAGAATAATTGAAAGACTTTGCCAGCCCATTGTCTGTTTTATACTATAAAGCATATGTACTTCACAGGGCCTGGTTTTCCAAAGCCTTGCAGTTTCAAATATTGACCTTGTGGAAGACTGGAAACTTCCCTCAGGGTATAAGTCTCTGTTGCAAGATAAGGATTGTGGCACAGCAGGTTGCTGGCTCAAAGACAGACTAGTTACTGACTGTTATGTAAAGATACTGAGAAATTGCTATAGGAAGGAATGTTTGCTAAGATCAAACTGTTGCTGATAGGACCACTTAGTTGCCTACTGGAATGTCATCTGGCTTATTTCACTGAAAGTTACCAGCCTATACTGTTAAACTATAACCCACCTATGTCTCTTTCTATAACTTCCTGGTCTGGAAAATAAATGCAGGAAGAGAACCCCAATTTGGCATTAATTTCCCAAATGGAAGGTTTGGCTCTGGCTTTAGCATTCCCAGGGAGATTAACCACTTTGGGGCTTCTCACTGCTCAGAAGAGATGGGCTTTGAGTAATCCTTTGCATCTCCATCATCCAGGGAAAGTGGGGTGATAAATCCGTGGGGGGCAAAGCAATGCAAAGCAACAAAGAGTGGCATTTGCTTTGGCTTTTTTTTTAAAAGAAAAGTATAATGGAGTATAAACATGTGTTTTGGATCACAGATCATACCTCAGGTGCCACTGTCCACCCACCAGGTGACATGTAGGCTAAATTGCAGGTTTAAAATCTAAGATGTTATCTTTGGTATTGAGGCCTTTAAAACCCCCCAGCTTTTTACAAAGGGACAGCAAATTTACAAAGGTGCTGATCCTTTTCCAGTTTGTATTAGTAGGAGGTGGGTGTGTGAAGGAATCAGAACAGGTGCTTCACCTTCCTCTGGTGTACTTAGCAAATGTCAGGTTATTTAGATGCAATAGACTGGGCATTTCTTTCACATCAAGGTGAGGGTGAGGAGTGAGTTTATGGATTCTGTTGTGCCTTTTCTGTGTTATGTGTGGGTTTAGGGTCAGTAATGGGTTTTCTTTCTTTCTTAATGTTCAGATCATAAATGAGAGAATAGTTGAGTTCTCTCTTTTGGGATCCCAAAGAAACATATGTGCTGTCCTGAGCTGCTGCCAGGGCATCCTTTCGATGCCTGCCTTTGCCGTCATCTACATGGCCAATCAGGAGCTGGTGGTGGCCTTGCTGAGCCAGCTCTGCTGGTCGGCCTGCAAACAGCCGGAGGGAGCTACGGTCACCCAGTTGTTCAAGGTCATCCACCTGTCCCTTTGCCACTAACCTATTGATCCAGCAGCAGCAGATCAATCCGAGATGTGCCTTTGGGGATATGACTGGGCACCTGCTCCAGCCCTTCCTGGTCCTGAGACACCTGCTCTCAGGAGGCACCTGGTCACAGGCTGGCCAAGTCCAACTGCAGCCAGCCCTGATCTGGGGGGTAAGGAGTAAGATTGAGGTTGTGCTGTGAGATTGGGTCTTTCAGCCTGAGCTGCTTTCATCCCACAAAGAGGAGCTCTTGGACCAGCAACAAGGGGACATGAAGATGGGGGCCATGAAGAACCTTCTAGCCCCCATGGGCACTGTGATCACCAGGCTCGTTGATGTGGGCAACCGCGAGCCTGCTCTCCATGCCTCCATTGTGACCAGCTCCGTGGCCTTGCTGTTCAAGCTCTTTCTAGATTCCTACTTCAAGGAGGGGAACCAGCTTCTCTGCTTCCAGGTTCTGCCCAGGCTGTCTGGCTGCTTGAGGGTTTCCCACCTGCAGGAGGGGTGGGTGGGAGCCCTGTCCACATCAGATTGGACCACAGAACTGCTGGCTGTGGAAGAGCTGCTGAACTTGGTGGCCAGAAACAATATCTATAACACTGCTGCCGACAGGATCTGGCAGGGAGAGGCTCAGCTCCACTTTTATCGCCGTTTGGCTGAGCTGCTGATAAACCACACACAAGCACCTGTACCAGCCTGGTTTCACTGCCTCAAGACTGATGTCCCTGAATCATTTGACTTTGGAGCCAGATCTGGATGACCTATTGGCTTCAGCTTGGATTGATGCAGAAGTAACAGAGTTTTGAACCAGAAGAGCCCAGGAGGTGCTTATTCACACTCTCTTCCAGGCGTATGCTAAGCTATGACAAGTGCCACGGCTGTCTGAGGAGGTTCTGGGGGTGATCTGCCACCTGGTGGCCGAGGTGCTGAGGCAGCCTATGCTGGCCTCGGGCCCCTCTGTGGTGCTAAGTGTGTGCCTCCTGGAGCTGCCTCCGAGTCAGATCTTGGACACGTGGTGCCTCGTGCTGGAGAAGTTCCAGTCCTTGGTCTTGCCCTGTTTGTGGAGTGACACTGACATGGCCCTGAAGTCACTGTCCCTGAGCTCCCTGCTGCATTGCATCACATTCAACGTGCACAGCCTAGACAGCAGCACACCCCTGCTTGTCATCAGACGGATGCAGTGCACGATGGCGCGGATGCTGGGAGAGCTTGTGAGGCCCCTGCTTGTCCTCCTCTCGGAGCACCCGGGCCCAGCATCTGATCTGTGGCTTCAGAAGGTCAGTGACTTCGCCCTCCTGCTCTCCTGCACCTGGGACCAGGTGGACACCACGCTCAGTCTGCACTGTAGCCAATATCATTCTGTGTCTCGGGACCTGGCAGGGGCTGCCCTGAAGACCCCAAGCCTCCCTGTGCTGCTCCAGGTGTGGAAACACAGCACTGGAAGAAGGTAGAGAAGTTGGCAGCTCAGTTCAGCTCCCTTGGCAGGTATTGCTTAGAGCAGCTCTACCTGCACAGAATGAAAAGGACTTTAATGTGGCTAGTTTCCAGTGTAAAGAAGCCCTCCAGACTTTGGGTGTGACGCTGCCTGTGTTATTGGTTCTGGCAGAGAAAGCTTGAATCAAAGGGCATCAGCTTCCTGGGATGGCCAGGTCGGCACAGTCAGTGCCACCACATACCCTGTAGTACGCTGGCACTTGATTGCTTCAAATCTCACAATTTTAATATCCTATCTCCGTCCAGATGACGTGAGATACCTGGCCAGCATCCTGCTGAGAACTTTACCAGTGAGCAAAGCCCAGGAAGGCTCAGCAGATGAAGAGCTGAGTATCACACTCGAAAAAATACCCCAGGTGGTCCTTCACAGTCATCCCTTTCCGGAGGTGCAGTCCCTTCACACCACCTTCTTATCTCAGCAGATGAAGAGCTGAGTATCACACTCGAAAAAATACCCCAGGTGGTCCTTCACAGTCCTCCCTTTCCGGAGGTGCAGTCCCTTCACACCCCCTTCTTAATCCCTTTCCGGAGGTGCAGTCCCTTCACACCCCCTTCTTAATGTGCGAGGCCGAGGGCTGTTCTAGCGTTCTGCGTTCTGGTGTCCGGAGCAACCCAGGTCTTCTCAGTGAGCAGCTACCCTGGGTTTTTGAAAAGGACCACATGGTTGTGGCTCATTGGGAAAGCAGATTTGAAAAAGACAGACCCCAAAAGTGTCAAACCGAGAGCAGAAATTGCCCAGAACTTACTGTCCCTGGTCAAGAGGGACTTCCTCATCCAGCTGGGGGCGAGCGGCTGGAATGCACGCAGGGGCTCTTGGAGGTTGTTTCTGCCCTGCAGCTGGACAGCCTCTCGCTGCCCTGTCACATGCATCGCTTCCTTCTCTTGCTGTCCATGGCTGTCACCAAGCTGGGGT
>NW_007735872.1:56358-59675 GCF_000696425.1 Galeopterus variegatus
AGGCAGCTTCTGGCAAACAGCTGGGAAGTCAGAGCTCTCTGGGCAGGCAGCTCCTCCTGGCGTCTCTCACCAAGTTGTGCCAGTTCCTGGGGCCTTTCATCCATGAGCAGAAGCAGCCCCAGAAGGCCCTGGATGAACTGGCTGCGCTGCAGCAGCAGGTCGTTCTGCAGACGGGCACCATGCTGCTGCTGTGCTCAGCATCAGGGGCCCAGGGCCAGCACCTGCCCGAGGCCCTCATCGCTTCTGCCACCACGCTCCTGGAAGCAGACCTGAGCTGGCACTGTGGGGACAGAGGAGCAGACACAGGGCCACCCCTCCATGCTGCCTCCCACCAGGGCATCCACTCTCAGATCTTGTCGGAGCTGCTGGCTCTGGCGGGCAACTCTCAGTCCTTCCAGGCAGCTTTGCAGTATTTAACTCTGTTCTTTCTGGCCCCAGAACTCCATCCCAAGAAGGGCTCCGTCTTCACCTCCCTGTTTCATTCTGTGAGAAAAGTTCTTGCAGGTAAGAGGATTTCTGTTAGAGCTGATTCCGTGCTATCGAGGTTCAGGTAAAAGGGAGCGCTCCCCCATTTGGAACAGGGAGTAAGTGGACACGTGGTGCATGCAGAGGGGACCACCTGAGCACCCTGGGAAGCTCCCTCCCAGTCCCGGTGCCAGGACGTCCTCTCCACCAGCCGCATTCGGCCCATGGGGCAGCCACCGTCACAGCTGTCTCTGCACGTGTTAGGCAGACGGCAGCCTCTGGTGCGGGCTCAGCTCCTCAGTTGCACACTTATTTTGGACATTGTTCTGTATAAGTTTATAATTCTGAAATCTACTCCTTTTCTCTTTTTTTAACTGGTCCTGGCCACAGATGATTTACTTAGGTAATTTCAGGCTCTCCTGTATCAGGTCTTCAATGCCATAATTTACACCTTTAATAAAGTGTAAAATCTGCAATCTTTTAAAAAAATTCGTATGGCTTAAATTCTGGAGATCCTCATAGGGTTCCTTGAGGGTGGGCCCCAAGTCTTCCCAGAGCAGCTCCTGTCCCTCTCAGTGTGGTGCTGATGGGACAGCGGCCCGCCCACGTGTCACCCTTCCAGGCTAGCCAGCAGGGCCTCAGACAGAGCTAGTGGCGAGAGGGCTGAGGTCTTTGTGTACCAAGAGTTGACCCCTGCAGTCCCCTAGGACAAAGATTAATGGGCTACTATGCACTCACTAAAATGATGATGAAAACTATTCAGAAATACACCCCAAAATAATAATTTTAAGCAAAGAAACTCCACAACATATTGAATTTGCCATGATTACAACTATATAAAATATACATGCATGTAGACAAGGGCTAGAAACCTATACAAAAATTTTAAAGTGATCATATTAAAGTGTTGTAATTTTTTCTATTTTTGTACTTTATACCATTTTAATATTGTATTGTAATAATTGTAATAGGTCAAGTGCTTTTCTATGACTTAATTAAATTTGCCATAAGCAGGGGATAGATTATGATATTTTTGGATGCCCATTTAGAGCTAGTTAAGGTTTTCCTCTAAAAACACCTATATACAAATAAATAGTAAAAGATTATTAAGATTTGTCACCCTTATTAATGTATAAAAATAAAACATATTTTTACTCTCCTGAGAAACAGAAACTGAAATAGGTCACCTTTCTTCCCTGTTTCAAGACAGCATGCACCACAGGTGGCGTAGGTTTTTCTTTTTCGTTTTGGGTTGGGGTTGGAGTCGGACAGTTCTGAGGTGAGGCTGGGAGGGGCTCAGGCAGGCCGGACCCTCAGGGCCCAGCTGAGCTCCGCGTTTCCTCGTGGAGCAGCTGGCACAGGCCGGGCTGCAGGCGAGCTCTGCCCACGCGAGGGTTAAAGAGGCTGTCCGGGAAGCGAAGCCACCTGGTGTGCCTGGGCCTGCCTGTGGGTTAACTGAGAAGGCTTTGACACTGCGTCCTGCTGTCTGGCCCTGTCAGCGACTCTGCTGGAGTGCTGTTCACCTTTGTGGTCGGTCTGTCTCCATTAAGACCAGTCACAGCATCACTCATGCGGCAGCTGGTGGTTTGCAGCTCTGGCCCTCTGCCCCTGGTTGCGCAGAACACCACATCCCCGTGTCTCCCACCCCGGTGAGATTAGGCAGTCTGTCAGCCCCAACTGTGTCCCTGCACTTGTGGTGCCGCTGACCTCAGGGACGGGGCCGCAGTCATGGGAAGCACCAGACTGGGGAGCAGTCCAGGCAGACACCAGGGAGAGGGGCCCCAGGCTTTGGACAGGGAGAGGCTTCACATCACTGAAGTGCAACCATGCAAGCGAGCCTGCATGTCCCCCATGTCCTGGGGACACAGAGTGGGCTTCAGCTCATAAAGATGAGCTTTGGTAAAGAGTGCTTCCTGACGGAGGACAGGCTAACCGATTCGGTTACGGGAACCAGCTGGCGGGAGAGCTTAGCGGGTGAGAGCGCGGGGCTGGTGACACCAAGGTCCAGGGCTCGATGCCCACACCGGCCAGCCACCAGAAAAAAAAGATAATTCGATTATGGAAACCAGTGCTTTTCAGCATGCTTCCGTGGGTGTGGCACTGCACCCTGTGCTGCAGAGGGGGAGGTGTTGGCCATGTCTGGGTACACCGTGGACGCTCACCCAGATGGCAGGGCTGAGAGGCGCAGGCAGCTAGTGGGGCCTTACCTGCGAGGCCCACCCTCCGCCTGGGTGCTGGTGCTGTCCCGCCCACTGCACTGCTGGGGCAGTGGAAGCTCAGGTCCCGAGTGGGTGTGACGGTTCTCCCAGAGCTCTCCACCCAGTGCCATAAGCAGGGAGCAAAGCAGGGAAGGCGTCCGGCAACGTGGAGGGTCTGATGGGGCTGAGCACAGGCTGGACAGATAGGCTGGGGGCAGGAGATAAAGGGTCCCGGTGCCCTCACCTTGGGTTCTATTATGAAACTCCCGGAAAACAGCTGGATGACATCAACAGGCAGTCTGGAAAGGTCTAGGCTTCTTCTTACCTTTTCAACATTCCTGTCTAAGAACACCACCCTATCCTGCACCCCTACTGATTTTATAAGTACAGGAACATAGGGAAAAAAGCACGAACAAAGTGGGGGTCACCTGTCTTGTATGGTTCAGCGTTCGCTGTTCCACGCACGATGGTCATCGTCTGTGTGCATGTGTGCACCATGCACAGGTGCAGCGGGTGAGCGTGTCCCAGCAGTGCATTTTCATGGTGGCTCTGTAGTTTATTCCACCTGTCCCTTGTCTGTCACATCTTAACACTTTGGTTCTTTTCCACACAGATCCTGAAATTCCTGCTGAGGTAACTTGGGCTGTTGAGCCT
>NW_007735872.1:60645-72149 GCF_000696425.1 Galeopterus variegatus
AGGCAGCATGTGGGTGTGCAGGCAGCATGTGCAGGCAGCATGTGGGCGTGTGGGCAGCATGTGCGTGTGCGGGCAGCATGTGGGCGTGTGGGCAACGTGTGGTTAGGGCAGCTTGTGGGTGTGCGGGCGACGTGTGGTTAGGGCAGTGTGCGGGCAGCATGTGTGTGTCCTGTAGCAGAGAAGATGTGACTGGGGAAGAGGGACGCAAGGGGGCACAGGTGTGTGGGTCCTGGGTGGGTCGTGCCTGCAGGTGGGCAGGAGAGTGGGGGAGCTGGACCTTGGGGTGCATAGTCAGGGAAGGAAGAGGGAGGAGAAGAGGGTGGAAGCCAGTCGTGGTCAGGTGTGTGCTGCTCTGGATGGGGAGGAGGAGGCTGGGGTGAGGCTGGAGTTACCGTGTGGACCACCTGGGCCAGGATCATGAAGCAGCCCAGCTGCACGCTCCAAGGACTCAATGCTGTCACCCATGATCACTGCACCCAGCCCAGTTCACCGTTTCTGTTCCCTTCCCACCCTCCTTTTGTCCGTGGCACATAAAGTCCTTGCTCAGTTCTGAGTCACAGCCAGCATCTTCTGCAGGGACAGGGTCTTGGTGAGAAGGGATCTCTGTCTCAGGTCCCCATTGTGTCCTGAGGGGTTCATTGTCCTGGTCATTCTTGTGCGTGGCTCAGCGAGACACTGCTGGAAGCTGCTCCTCCTGGCTCCCTCCCGTCTGTGCGCTGCTGTGAAGGGCATGGCCCTCAGGACCTGGCCCTGCCCCTTCACCGGGTCCCCCAGGCTCTTTATCACTCTAGCACCACAGCGGCCTCTTCCCCCAGCTGGAGTTCTCCTGGCAGAGCCCCTGTTTCTGCTGCTGACTCTGTGCCCCTCCCGCAGGCTGTCTTGTCAGCCTTCACGTTGCTCAAGCTGCTGCTGAACTGTCCGCTGCAGGGAGAGAAAGCAAGTCTGCTGTGGCACGCGTGTCCCCACATCATCATGGCTCTCGCGGTGAGTCCCTCCCCTGGCCCCTGTCGTCTGGTGCTGTGCAGACCGTGTTTCTGGAGCTGCTTCCTGGAGACGGCCGTGAGTGGGACGCGGGGTTGCTGTCCTTCCTGGGCACACTGGTGTCGGCAGCTTGAGGCCATGGTGTGGGGGTGTGAAGGGATGTTTGGGCATCAGAAGCACGAGCTAGGCCACGGTAAGCAGAGTGTGTTGCAGTGTGGCCCACGAGGACTGTCGGGGCAAGACGAGGAGGGATTCTGGGCCTTCTCTGTCCCCACAGGACATCGTGGTCAGTGTAGCACATTGGTTTACTCGGGAGCATGGGTGTGCGTGCCTCGGGCCTGGCGCTTCGCAGACTGGGGTGGCCGTGCTGCAGGTAGAGGGTGGTGTCGTGACACCCGAATGTTAGGTTTGTGTCTCGAGGGCTCTCGGCTTCTTGTTTCACTAGAGCCAAAGCAGCCCAGGTTGGGGGGCTGTCTCGGGGTTCTGCCCCTCACAAGCCTGACCTGCACATTCTCACGCCTGCGTGCAAAGGCGTCACGTCTGTCGTACGCTCCTCAGCCCTAACGCTGGCTTCTGTCACTGAGAAAATTGCCCTGGATTAGCACATTCCCAGGGCAAAAGAATCTAAAAAGCAGTCTTGATGTTCTGAAGAAAACAGTAGTCTTGTTTTCTTTTCTTTTTTTTTTTTTGAAGATGACCGGTAAGGGGATCTCAACCCTTGACTTAGTGTTGTCAGCACCACGCTCAGCCAGTGAGCGAACCGGCCATCCCTATATGGGATCCGAACCCGGGGCCTTGGTGTTATCAGCACCGCACTCTCCCGAGTGAGCCACGGGCCGGCCCCTGTCCCGTTTTCAATTCTGCTGCTTCGACGTTATCCTGAGGATAACTCGTGTTAGTGGCTGAGGCGGGTCAAGTCCCCGAGTGTGCAGCGAGCGTTAGGGGATGCGGGCTGGGCGCCGGGGACTGGCTGGCATCCGCGCGGGTGCGGGGCAAGGCCTGGCAAGAGGCCACGCAGCCAGCACACCCCGCAGATGGAGGGCGTTAGAGACAGAACCCAGAGGGCCTCACAGAGGCTCGGTGTCTGGGCAGGAGTCACAGGTGGCTGTCGCAGCTCACATAGGCAGGACTGCGCTGTCCCTCATTTTGAGTCTGCTCTCTTTATCTTCCAGATGAAAATTGAACAGCTTCAACTAGAGCTGATTTGTAAGAGGCTTAACAAGTGATGTTCAGTGACAGACACGCAGAACTAAAGCTCAGAGTGCTGTGCTGCATGTCTCACGTGTGGCTTCCTCGTGCCGAGAAGCTGGACGAATCGCCTTGTGTCGGGGCTGCCTGTTGACAGCACCAGCTCATTTTGGAGCCTGGACCTTCTCACCTCCGTGGTGGTCGGGCCCATCCTGGCCGTGCTGGCTGTGCTGCTGCAGCAGGGGGAGGAGGCCGTCAGCAACCCCCACCACGTCAGCCGGGCCCTCAGCGTCCTGCTGGCCGTCCCTCTGCAGCACCTGAAGCCCCCCGGGGTACGGCAGTGTCTTTCCCAGGGTGCACGGCATGCTGTTCTACATCCTGCAGTGCCACCCCAAGGTGCAAACACAGCCATGGGGTCTGCAGTTGTGGATTCAACCAACTACCTGTTGACAATATTCAGGAAAAAAACCAACAATAGAAAAAAATAAAAAATAATGCAACTATGAAAAACGATACAAAATAACAACTATTTGTATAGCATTTACATGGTATTAGGTTATTACAAGTAATCTAGAGACATTTAAAGTACACGGAGGTATGTGTATAGTTTAGGTGCAAATACTACAGCATTTCACGTAAGGAACTTGTGCATCCACTGATTTTGGCATCCGCAGGGATCCTGGAACCGTCCCCAAGGGCACTTGGTTTGTAGTGATTTGTTAAGTTTGGTTCCAGTAATTTCCAGGGCCAAAGTGGTTTCCCAAGCACAGAAGTGCTTAACCTCCCAGCGGGCTGCTCGAGTGAGTCCATCTTTGTGGGATCTGACACAGTAGTGTCCGTGTGCTGCTATTTAAGGAAGCCCCTTAGAGATGTTTCTGTTTTGCAGATCATGTGTTTAAACAAGTCCCTCACTTGCTTAGCTCTCTTGCTGGGCCTATAACTCAGATGGACGTAGGGAGGGGCAGCCTGAGGTCCTTAGTTACACCGAGACGAGGAGGCGTGTCCCACGGATCGGACTGCAGTTCAGCTAACATTTACTGAATGTTTGCTGTGTGTCTTGCCCCTGCAGCGAGGCTGTGAAGGGGGTGGTGGCCCCACTAAGTGACACGACCAGTGTCACTGAGCTGTGTCTTTGACCCGTGTTCTCACGGCCAGTGAGTAGGGACCCACAAATACATGTACACACACACAGGCACGCTCAGATATTTTTAAGTGTTTGTGTTCTAAGGATAGAGATCTGCTGGCAATGAAGTTTTTAAGAAAAATGTCCTCTGGCAGACGAGACACTCGTGCAGTCAGCCCCCTCCAAAGCCCGCCCGAGCTACAGGCACTTTTGGCCCATCTTGTCAGCATCTTTTTATCACATCTCTGTGCTGATCGTTAGGTTTTTACGGGACCGTGCGGTGTAAACGTAACACACATCAGTTACACACTGAAATTGCAGATCTTATGAAAGACGCAGGATTTCATGACGTCGGTGAAAATTGCATTAGAGAGCTGCTTGAGGAGCTGGCTGGTTAGCTCAGTTCGTTGGGCATGGTGGCATGGTGCTGATAACACCAACGTCCAGGAGGTCCAGGGTTCGATCCCTGTACCACCCAGTCGCCAAAAAAAAGAAAAAAGCTGCTCGAATCTCCTACAAAACCATGAACAAGTTACCCTTTTGTGGAATTAGATCACAATGAATTTCAGTAAAGACCGATGTGACTAATAGTAGCAGCTCACACTCACCTGTCACATGTGGGACTGAGGTGGAAGCCCACGAGTGCTCACCTGTCGATGGTGTGCATAGTAGGTCCACTTTGGTATGAACACTGGCTAGAATCTAAAGGGTGTAGCACAAAGTCACATGGCCAGAACGGTCCGCAGCTGATGCATTCTGAACACCATGTGTTTCAACCTTTTCAACCCTTGTGACAACCTGTTGTCGTCCTTACTTTGCGGATGAAGAAACCGAGGTGCACACACAAGGCAGATGATTTGTTCAAGGTCGTGTAAGGCTGCAGAGTGTGAACCCAGACAGCCTGGTCCCGGGGTTGTGTGCTTTTCACCAATGTGATGGCGGAGGACGAAGAGAGGGCCTGGGGATGTGGTGGAGCTCTGGGACGCTTTTGCAAACACGACCTCTTTCTGAACATGCTTCAACATTGATAATTTGATGGGGAGGGTGTAGTATTATGCTATTGAGAATTTCGTTGCATAAATGATAGCAAAGACAGTAATCCCAACACCGATCTACAGCTTGTTCCTTCTAAGAATCAGAGCAGCGCTGTCTAGTCGAATGTTCAGCGGCCGCGGGCGTGCGCCGTGTCTGCACCGTCCAGCCCCGCATCTGCTGGCTGCGGGTGTCCTGACCGCTTGAGGTGCAGCCCCTGTGATTAGGAACTGGATATCTGATTTTACTTTTTTCTAACTACCTGTCACTGTCCGAAGTGTCTGCTCACGTGTGGTCCGTGGCTGCTCTGCTGGACAGTGTGGTTGAATGTAAAAGCAGCATGTTTTCTCATTTCAGTCTCATTTTTCGAGATGAGTCCCAAGCAGACTTTCCATCACCGTCAGTTGGGACGTTTTGGTCCCCATTTTAAGTGAGTTTGCTTTATGGAGTCTTTTTTCTCGTACCAACTGTACATGAAATAAATAGTTGCTGTTGGTTAGTCTTAGTATTGATTTCTACCCATTTCCAGAATGGATTAGAACCAGCTTAGAGTAAAAGGCACAGATTCAGCAAATTCTTTTTTTAAATTATTTTTCTTTATTATTAGCAAATTCACTATTACAAATCATGATTTTTCTTTATGCCCTTTACTCGACCTGTCGCTCCCCAAACCCCCTCTCTCCCTCCCCTCCATCTCTAGTATCCTTAGGTTTGTTCTCTCCTTCTGAAAGTTCAATGCAATCTTGTGGTTCATTCTTTCTTTTCTTTTCTTTTTCTTCCTTCCCTCCACCCTTCCTTCCTTTCTTCCTTTCTTCTAGCAAATTCTAAGCCAGGATTGCCCCATAGATCGCTGAGTCGTGCAGTGTGGAATCGCCACCCGACAGTCAAACCAGGACTGAAGAGTCGATTGGGAGGTGGGTGAGCAGCCACGCTGTGTCCATGCAGGACACGACTGCCACGGGCCACAGGGTCGGCTGGTGCCTCCTGATGGACAGGGCTGCGCAGGGAGCTAGAACGAAAGCCTCTGCAGAGGAGAACTGANAACTGTTTTAATAGATTGGTGTTCTCAGCTATGCATGGGGGGTGGCAGAGAGATGCAGGTGACCCAGAGGAACGGTATCAGATGTGTTTTCCACAGTCTAGTATCCTTAGGTTTGTTCTCTCCTTCTGAAAGTTCAATGCAATCTTGTGGTTCATTCTTTCTTTTCTTTTCTTTTTCTTCCTTCCCTCCACCCTTCCTTCCTTTCTTCCTTTCTTCTAGCAAATTCTAAGCCAGGATTGCCCCATAGATCGCTGAGTCGTGCAGTGTGGAATCGCCACCCGACAGTCAAACCAGGACTGAAGAGTCGATTGGGAGGTGGGTGAGCAGCCACGCTGTGTCCATGCAGGACACGACTGCCACGGGCCACAGGGTCGGCTGGTGCCTCCTGATGGACAGGGCTGCGCAGGGAGCTAGAACGAAAGCCTCTGCAGAGGAGAACTGATGGTGGCTCGCGTGCTGCTGTAATCCTCTTGTCTTCTGTTGCAGGTGATGCTGAAGCCATCCTGTCCTTCCTCAACTGTTTTAATAGATTGGTGTTCTCAGCTATGCATGGGGGGTGGCAGAGAGATGCAGGTGACCCAGAGGAACGGTATCAGATGTGTTTTCCACAGTTTCACGTGTATTTACCCTGCGGCGTCTCTGGCCACATATGGCCCTGCAAATAAAGCTATTCGGTCAAGTTTAAATTGGAGAAGTGTTCGGATCATCAAATGAATATTCAAAGTAATTATTCTTAATTTCAAACTGTCACATTTTGCCATATCCAAAACTGCAGGTACATCTGGCATCATCTAATTGAAATTCTGGGGGGAAAAGTATCGAGATTTAAGGAATATTTATTGATATTGAGCATATATACCATATAAAGGGGATATAAAAATGACTGCAACCCCATTCCTGCCCTTAAGGAGTTGACAGTTTAACTGGACGAGAAGGAACCGGCAGGTGGAAGCCGTCTCCTGTCATGAGAGCTCCGGTTCCAGCCTGATCTTGGCAAGGTCGTGTTACCAGTGAAACACAAGCTGCCGTGCAGCAACAGCATATGTACCACTCCACTTCTGTTGTTTATAACAAAATGCGTGCAACTTGGCGATTTATAAGAAAGCAAAATTTGAGCCTGGAAAGTCCAAAGTCCAGGAAACACACGGGGTGAGGGTCTTCTTTGGTAATGGCTTTACAGCAATGCAGGGGTCTCACATGACAGAAAGTGGCAGAACAGACAGAGTCTGCACGCCCCTGACCACCATTATTAATCCATTCACTGCAGCGTGGTCCTGTAATCTCATCACCTTCCCAAAGCCCCACCTCTCCATGACCGTAGTAGGGTTTCCCACACTCTACACAGTCACAGTGGGGCCAAGTTTCTAATATGTAAAACTTGGGGGTCACAATTCAAGCTTCAGTGAGTTTCAATCCACTCCATTCTATCCCTAGCCCCCCACAACTCAAGTCCTTTTCAAATGCAAATACAATCATTTCATCTCCAAAGTCTCAACTTGTTTCAACTCAAAAGTCCAAAGTCCAAAGTCCTATCTGTGAATTAAAAACAAGTTATCTACTTCCAAGATACAGTGGTGGGACAAACATAGGGTACGTATTCCCATTCCAAAAGGGAGAAATAGGTCAAAAGAAAGGGGCAACATGTTGTAAGCAAGTCTGAAACCCAGCAGGGCAGGCATTAAATCTTACAGCTGGTGAATCATGTACCTTGACTCCATGTTCAATGTCCTCTGCAGGCTGGTGTAGGGGTTGAGTCCCCACGTCCTCAGGCAACTCTGCTCCTATGGCTTTCCTGGTCGCAGGTGATACTTCAACTCTCACAGGCTGGCATTGCACGCTGGTAGCTGTACAGTTCTGGTGTCTCTATGGTGGTCCTGCTCCCATGGCTCCACTAGGCATGGACTTGGTGGGGTTTTTCTGCTGCAACTCCAACCCCACATTTCCTCTCAACATTGCTCTAGCAAAGGCTCCATATGGTGACTTTGCTCTTGTGACAGATCTCTTCCTGGGTCCCCAGGCTTTTCCATACATCCTTTGAAATTAGGGTGGAGGCTCCCAAGCCATCAGAGCCCTGGCATTCTACAAGCCTGCAGACCTAACACCTTGTGGATGCCACCAAGTCTTCCAGCTTGTGTCTTCCAAAGCTACGGGTCCAGCCACACCTGGGGCAAATTTCCTTTGTTTTGTAGAGAAATATTTAGACATATCTTTTCTCCCTTATCATATCAGCAAAATAAGCCAATTAACGAGTCTGAAAATGATAGAAGGCTTGAGATCATCTCCATCTGTGTTAAAGGTACAAAACTGGAAGAGTTAGGACGCGCTGTTGTGGAACTGATCAGCGGGGCACTCTGCTCTCTGTAGGAAGCACGGATGACCTGCCCATCGTCGTGGAGTGCGCGTGCCCGGTGGAAGGGATGTACAGCCACATCGGTGCATGAACCGAGGACCTCACCGTGTTTTCCCCTTGTATGGTGGCCCAGTACGTGACGGAGGTGCAGAACGTAACACCAAGTGCTTTCGTGCGTGGTCCTTCGGCACCATTGCTACAGGGTCACTGTAAGGACCGAGTGACATGGCATGGAAGGTGCTCTGTGACCCTTGGTTCTCTCGTGCTGCAGCACACCTGGGGGCCTGTTTCAGTGCATCCCTCGAGTCATAGAATAGGGAGAAAATGCTACCCAGACGCAAGGACCGGAGCTCTCATGTGGCAGGGCCTCTGGAATCAGGGTCCCGAGGACCCCCGGCAGCAGGAGTGTGTGGGTCTGCACTCTGGGGTCTGTTGTCATGGAATGAGCTGAACAGACACTGAAAGAGGGAGACAAGGTGGAGGTACAGGTAGATTTGTTCAGATAGATTAAAAAAATACTTTTGTTCAAATTAATCTGATTTTTTGACTCAGTGTCATGGGTGATGGTTATTCAACAGTTTTCTCCCTTTGGAATGTCAGTGTGCTATTTTCAAATTCCTGAAGACCCTGTGACCCACGCAGAGTGCACTACAGGAATTTATAAACCTTAGCTTTGCTTCAGTTGAATGTCGTGGGCCTAAGCAAAGCCAGCCTGTCCGTGTGTGTATCTGTCTATGTGTGTGGTAGATGAACATTTGTATCGTTTTCTGTCTCTTTGTAGAATATCCACCCCCCCCCTTTGTTGAATGTCGTGGGCCTAAGCAAAGCCAGCCTGTCCGTGTGTGTATCTGTCTATGTGTGTGTGTAGATGAACATTTGTATCGTTTTCTGTCTCTTTGTAGAATATCCACCCCCCCCCTTTGCAAATCTTGTAAGAACATAGTAAAGTCACTGGTGCGTCTGTTGGGGCAGGGATGCCAGCACCTCTCAGGTGTCAGGGCTGCATGGGCTTCAGCCCTACCGTGTTTCAGGCAAGTCTGTGACAAGTGATTTCCTAGCCCACCGGCCCCGCTCAGCCTGTCCTTTGGGCAGGTGGGGACACGGGGCAGCCCGGCACGGGAGCGTATGGCTGGGTCGTGGTGTGGTGGCATGGAAGAGCTGCAGGGCATGAGCAGGAGGCCCCTTCCCGTCTCCCTTGAATGAGGTGTGGGTTCTTAGTTTGATTTCCTTGCACTTAGCATTTTAATAGAATCTCGATATCTCCCAAGCACCCGGGTCATTCATATGTAAGCTGGCATTATTTTCTGTGTTACCGAAGAATAAAATGAGACATAGTATCACTTCCCGGAGGGCCAGGAAGGCGAGCAGTAATTCAAACCCTTATGTCACTGATTATTATTCTCAGGTTACTTTAGGAAGAGTGTCTGGCTTCTGGCCTCATTATTCAAGTCTAATTTATGCTTATCAGTTATATTTTTATTTTTAATCTTGAAAACCAAGGGCCTCGGGGATTAGCGAAGGCTGTGACATCCCAGAATCCACTGGCAGCAGTCTGTGTTTTATCTTTCTTTGGTTTTTTACTTCAGTAATGCAGGGAATATTCCTCAGGCCTTAGAGGCTTCTGTGAGAGCTGTCCGTCTCTCTAGACCAGCATGTTTAAGCTTCAAGAAATTGCATCTCCCTCGTTTTTCTGCAGAGGGGCGTTGGGGGTAGGACGTGTGGGTGGTCAGGGCAGGCGACCTGTGAGGTGTGTGTGGGTCAGGAGAGACGGCCCCCTGCATGAAGCAGTGAGCCCCAGAGCAACGTGCAGGGCGCGGCAGCTGCTGTCATCCTCTCCTGCCCCCACACCCTGTGTGCAGATGTCCCTGTGGACGGCTCGGCATCAGTGGTTTGCACCAGTCTTCCTGTCTGAGGTCCGTGTGAGCCACTTAGATGTGTTCTCATTCGTTAGCCAGTGACCTCAGTGCTACAGAAATCCACTTTTTTTCTTGCTTTAAAAATAAGTCATCACGGGGCCAGCCCGTGGCTCACTCGGGAGAGTGTGGTGCTGATAACACCAAGGCCCCGGGTTCGGATCCCATATAGGGATGGCCGGTTTGCTCACTGGCTGAGCGTGGTGCTGACAACACCAGGTCAAGGGTTAAGATCCCCTTACCGGTCATCTTTAAAAAAAAAAAAAAAAAGAGTCATCTGAACCTTGAGGATGTCCTGCTGTCCCCGGCCCTTCCTCAGTCCCCAGCTCTGCTGGAGGCTGCGCGGCGGATGCAGACCACCCGGCTCAGCTCTAGAGCTGCCACGGACGAGCTGCGTGGCCCTGGGGAGTCCCAGTTTTGTTTTGTTTTTTTCTTTCCCTCCTCCTTGCTTTGCTGTGAAGTCTCAGTCAAGCCGTTACACCCTCGGTCCTTTAGTTTTCCCATCACCTGTAAAACGGTAAAATCTGAGAGGATCACCTGTCAAAAATCCTTGAACTATTATTACATGAAAAGGACCATAACTTTGAAGAATAGTATCATCTAAGTGACAGAAACAAATTGTCTCTTTAAGGACATACTTCCCAGTGTCTGCCTTCCTGAATCAGAGTTCTCCTCGTGAATACAATATGCATCATTAGTACCGTGTGTTTGCAGAGAGGCATTAATTTGTTCAGGTCACCAGGGTGTTAATAGTCAGCCAAATCCCGTGCCTGTCATGGTCCTTACCACTGCTTTTTTATGTATTGTGGTAAAATACATAGAATGTAAAATTTGCCATCTTAACCTTTTTTAAGCGTAGCGTTCAGTGGCGTTAAACACATGCCCAATGTTGTGCATCCAGCGCCACCATCGTGCCCAGAGCTCTTCAGTGCTCCTGCTGTTTGTTTCAGCCACCAGGTGTCACGCTGTTCAGCCCTGGCCCAGCTGAAACCCGAGCAGATGTGGTGGGTGGGACAGAGCTTGCCCTGTTGCCTTTCTGGGTGGACACTGGTCCGAGTCTCTGCTCTGGAAGTTGGGGTGGAGCGTCAGAGGCAGCCGGGTTGGAGCTGGCCTGTCTCCTGCTGCCGTGCCCAGCCTTGAGTCAACCGAGAACTTCAGGGAAGAAACGCATCCAGTTCAGCCATTCTGGGCCAGGGAGGAATTTAGGACCTGCTGTGCTGTGGTTGGGCAGGAATAAGAAAAGTATCTAAGTGGCAATCACAGGTCACTTCTGCTGCTGGGTGATGGGATGTGAGTCGATGGCTCATGTGGGCCTACTGATGATGAGTTTTTGTGGCGTCAGAGCCAGAGGCCCGCCTGCCTTGCACAGGGCAGGGTGGGGTCACCATCTCGCGGTGACATTGCTGCCGTGGTCCCACGGTCGCATAGCTTCCAAGGTGATCTAAAGGAGGGGATTTGACACAATGTGCAGGTGGCTGTCATTATAGGATTTTTTTTAACTTTAAAGGCCCCTGTATTCTAAATGCCCCTTAGAGCACACAAAGCTACCCTGCGAGTCTGCAGAGGTTTTTGTTTGCTTGAGTTAGCTTCTATTTACCCAAAACATAAACTTTAAAAATCTGAGTGTTCATTCACTTGAGTTAGGTGCAAAGCTGGATGTCTGTCTTTTGTCCACTTGGAGGCAAAAGTCGAAATTCCTTGTCAGTCTCCCGAGGACATCGGAGATGGGAGGTCCCCAGGTGCTCTCACAGAGGTCTGCCTTCCGCCCCAGGTGGCCCTGTCTCCAGCTGTGCGAGGCCTGCTGCAGGAGAGCGTCTGCCTCATCCCGGACCTCTGCATCGACCCTGACGTCCAGTTCCTGCGGGCCTTGCTGCC
>NW_007735873.1:0-1220 GCF_000696425.1 Galeopterus variegatus
AATCTAGCCTCAGCAAATTTTTAAAAATTCAAATCATTCCAAGTATCTTTTCAGACCACAACGGACTAAACTAGGAAATTAATAATAAGTAAAACTCTGGAAACTATACAAATACATGGAAACTAAATAATAGGCTCCTGACGGACTTATGGGTCCAAGAAGAAATTAAACAGGAAATCAAAAAATTCCTAGAGACTAATGAAAATAAAGATACATCATACCAAAACCTGTGGGTTACTGCAAAAGCAGTAATAAGAGGAAGATTTATTGCAACAAATGCTTACATCAAAAGAACAGAAAGACTTCAAATAAACAATGTAACACTACACCTCAAAGAACTTGAAAAATAATGACAATCCAAACCTAAAGGTAGTAGACAGAAAGAGATAATTAAGATCATAGCAGAAACAAATAAAAAAGAGACCCAAAAAACAATAGAAAAGATCAACAGAACAAAAATTTGGTTTTCCGAGAAGATAAATAAAATAGACAAACCATTAGCTAAGTTAACAAAAAAGGAAGAGAGAAGACCTAAGTAACAAAAATCAGAAAAGGGAAACATCACAACTGATACCACAGAAATACAAAGAATCATTAGAGACTATTATAAACAACTGTATGACAACAAATATTAAAATCTGGAAGATATGGATAAGTTTCTAGACATATACAAACTACCAAGACTGAACCAAGAAGAAACAGAAAACCTGAACAGATCAATAACAAGCAATGAGATTGAAGCAATTAGCATCTTCCAACAAAGAAAAGTCTGGGTCCGGATGGCTTTACAGCTGAATTCTATCAAACTTTTAAAGAGGAGTTAATACCAATTCTCTTCAAACTATTCCAAACCATTGAAACAGAAGCTACTCTCCCAAACTCATTCCATGAGGCCAACATATCTCTAATACCAAAACCAGATAAAGACACAACAAAAAAAGAAAATTACAGGCCAATATCCTAGACGAATCTAAATGCAAAAATCCTCAACAAACTATTAGCAATCAGAATACAGCAACACATTTAAAAAATTATACACTATGATCAAGTGGGATTTATTCCAGGGATGCAAGGATGATTCAACATACGAAAGTCAATAAATGTGATACATCACATCAGCAAACTCAAGAACAAAGACTGTATGATTATCTCAATAGATGCTGAAAAAGCATTTGACAAAATTCAACACCCCTTCATGACAAAGACGCTCAACAAATTAG
>NW_007735873.1:2755-4030 GCF_000696425.1 Galeopterus variegatus
ATTCAGACCAGTGGAATAGAATTGAGAATCCAGAAATCACCCCTCAGGCTTATGGCCATCTGATATTGAACAAAGGCAACAAAAATCTACATTGGGGAAAAGATTGCCTCTTCAACAAGTGGTGCTGGGAAAACTGGATTTCCCTATGCAGAAGAATGAAACTAGATATGCATCTCTCACCATACACTAAAATCAATTCAAAATGGATTAAAGACTTAAGTATAAGACCTGAAACTGTAACATCACTAAGGGAAAATATAGGTGAAACACTTCAGCAACTAGGTCTGGGCAGACTTCATGAACATAGCCCAAAAGCACAAGCAGTAAAAAAAATAAATAAACAAATGGGACCATATCAAACTAAAAAGCTTCTACACAGCAAAGGAAACAATCAACAGAGTGAAACGACAACATATTGAGTGGGAGAAAAATTTTGCTAACTATGCATCTGACAAGGAATTAATATCCATAATATACAAGGAACTCAAGCAATTATACAGTTAAAAAACAAATAACTCAATTAAAAAATGGGCAAATAAGATGAATAGACATTTTTCAAAGGAAGACATACAAATGGCTAACAGGTACATGAAAAAAATGCTCAGCATCAGTAGTCATCCGGGAAATGCAAATTAAAACCACATTGAGATACCACCTCACCCCAGTTAGACTGGCTATAATCAAAAAGATGGTGAATAACAAATGCTGACAAGTGTGTGGAGAGAAGGGCACACTCCTACTCTGTTGGTGGGACTGTAAATTAGTACAACCACTATGGAAAACAGTATGGAGGTTTCTCAGACAACTACAGATAGATCTTCCATATGATCCAGCAATCCCACTTCTAGCTATATACTCAGAGGAATGGAAATCATCATGTTGAAGGGATGCCTGCACTCCCATGTTCACCACAGCTCTGTTTACAATAGCCAAGACATGGAACCAACCTAAATGTCCATCGATGGATGGTTGGATAAGGAAACTGTAGTATATATACAGTACTCTGCCATAAAAAAGAATGAAATATTCCCATTTGCAACAACATGGATGAGCCTGGAGAAACTTACATTGAATGAAATAAGCAAAGCACAGAGGGATAAATACCACATGTGCTCACTAATATGTGGGAGCTAAGAGAGAAAGAAGGAAGGAAAGAAAGACCACAGTAGTGTGTTGGACTTGCAGAGGGAGAGAACATTCCTTGGACTACAAAGTGGAGTGGGGGGGGAAGGGTGAGGGAGAGGGAGGTTGGGGATAATAGGGTGAGATCGGAAG
>NW_007735873.1:4848-9269 GCF_000696425.1 Galeopterus variegatus
TTGAAAGACTGACAATAACAAGTGTTGACAAGGATGTGGAGCAACTAGAACTCTCATACATTGCTGGTAAGAATGCAAAATGGGATAGCCGCTTTGGAAAACAATTTGGAACTTTCTAATAAAATAAAATGTGCACTTACTATGCAGCCCAGTAATCCCACTCATAGATATTTACCCCAGAAAAATGAAAACATATGTTCATAGACTTTTACCCTAATATTCTTAGCAACTTTTATCTACAATAATCAAAAACTATAAACAACCCAATTGGCCAATCCACTGGTGAATAAATAGATAAGTACTCAATATCCACACAATGTCAATAAAAAGCAACAAACTACTGACACATGAAACAACATAGATGAATTTTAAGATCATTATGCAAAGCTTAAGATGGAAACAAAAGACTACATACTGAGTCATTTGTTTTATATGTAATTATAAAATAGGCAACACTATAGTGACAAAAAGCAAATCAATGGTTGCCAGGCTCAAGGGAGGGGGAGTAGATTGACAGCAAAGGAAAATGAGGGAACTTTAGGAAGTGATGGAAACATTCAACATTGTGATTGCGACGGTGCTTCCACATCTGAATATACTTGTCAAGACTCAGAAAACTGTATACTTAAAAGTGGTGATTTTTTTATTGTATCAAAAAAGCTAATAAAAGTTGATTTTTTTAAAAAGTGCCAAGAAGCTTTTGAAAAATAAGAATGAAGTGAAAGAGAGACTACATTTTCCCAAAGTCATTACTAGGGAAAACAGCTTGTTATATTTAGGATGGTTGGTTAACGGTCCTGGTCAAATTTGATGGGGTGCTAGAAATTTTAATCCTTGTAGCAGAAAACACACTTAACTGGAGATTACTAGCCAGGAGTATTTAAGACAGAGGGTCAACAGTAGCATACGTGAGAATTTAGTATGATTCCAGGTAAATGCGGAAAGAATGGATTATTCTATAGACAATATCAAGTGAGTCTCATACCGGATAGAGAAAAAGAGTTCTACATCATACAGTACACAAAGACAAATTATAGATGGATTAGAAATGTAAATCTAAACAAGATTTGTAAAGTACTAAAGGACAGTATAAAATATTTTTTAAGTCTTGTGATAGACAAACCCTTTATAAACATCACAAGATCCAGAACAGCAAATCTGACTACAATTAAAACTTCAGTGAAACAAAATACCATCAACAAAGCTGAAAATCTCAGAAAGCCCGAGGATATTTCATATTCATAAGTATATATATTTGTATAAATATAATATATGATTATATGTTACTTATATATACTTTCATAAATACAAATAAGATGTCTTTTAAATACAAATTACAATTTTTTCTCACTCATCAGAGAAGCACTTTTTAAATTGACAATATTTGGTGTTATAAAAATATGGCAAACTGTGATTCACATATACTGTTGATAGTAGCTATCGAAATTTTAAATCCACAAACATCAACCCAAAAAGTTTTCATCCAATAATCTAACAATAGAAAGTCTTAGAGAAGTCAC
Source organism: Galeopterus variegatus (assembly GCF_000696425.1). Taxonomy (NCBI): domain Eukaryota; kingdom Metazoa; phylum Chordata; class Mammalia; order Dermoptera; family Cynocephalidae; genus Galeopterus; species Galeopterus variegatus. Next base: position 6,369 of record NW_007735873.1, read on the forward strand.
ACAAAGTGTTGCACTGAGCATCCTTTTTATGTACCTATTTGTAATTATGAAAAACTGGAAACCTGAATATCCATCAATACAAGGGAATATGTTAAGTTATGACTCATCCATACAGTTTCCTCTAGGAATTGTCCTTCTATCATTTGGAGGGACCACCCCCTCCCCCTGAGGGTAGAAATGTAATTCAATGAGAACAGATGACTCCATTCCTCTGGTTTACGGAGACTCCTCAAAGAACAAGCACAAAATACAGGCAGGGACAATCAGATGCTAGAGGAAAGGTCTCTCTCCCTCCTCTGACTCCATAAAAACTGGGACTGCTAGAGGCCATCTCTGCCATCACACAGAAAAAGCCAATCTGAGAATGAAGCCAACACCAGGAAGGGCAAAACTAAAAAGATGGATCCACCCAAGCATGCCTAAAATCAGGTTGGTTCCAGGAATAAACCTTCATAAGCCTGAGTTGGGTTTCTATCACAACTGAAAGAATTCTGGCAATGGAGTATAACACTACCATCAAAAGAATGAGGTGGATCTCTATGTACAGACATAGACTTCCACAGTATGTTGAGGGAAAATCACAATAGCAATTTTCAGAGCATTATTATACTATGCATTTTTTGTTGTTTTTCAAAGATATATATTTTTCTATTAATGGTGAAAACTGGGAAAAGAGAATGTTTAACACATATAAGATTTTTTAAAATTTTTTATATATATGCATAATTTCTTTAATCACAGTATGCAAAATGTTGTAAAATTAAACACTATGGGGCCGGCCCGGTGGCGCACTGCTACAGTGCGCCGCTTGGGAGCGCGGCAGCACTCCCGCTGAGGGTTCGGATCCCACATACAGACCGGTTCCCGCTCACTGGCTGAGCAAGGTGCGGACGCATCACCGAGGGNTGAGGGTTGCGATCCATTGCCGGACACGGAAAAAGACAAAAAGGAAAAAAAAAAAAAGAAAAGAAAAAAAAAGAAACATAAGTGGTATTACTCCTAGGTACTTATCAATGTTTTTATAAAACTTTCTTCAATCTCCCTCTGAAGAGCCAAATCAAGAAAGTGGATATTTCACCATTCTTCTACAACTCCAGAAAAGTGGGGTATACACTTGAGATCAAATGATCCCTTGGGCAGTTTTTGAAAACACATTCACGTTCATACCTATGGTGCAATAATGGAACAAGAAACAGGAAATACTTCTAAAGAAGCTCAAATAAAGAAAATACTCAAATCAAGGTACAGAATATTGGTACCTGCCATAAATTCAAGGTTACGTTAAAGGTAGACATTAAGGACAGGGCAGTGGTAACTCAATCAACGTGCAAGACTGTCCTTTTTCCACGTCAGTGTTCTCATCTCAAATGTGGATACATACCCCTCCATGGCTCTCTATTTCCTACACTAAGTCATCTGAGATGTTTAACTCTTCATGACTGAAGCAAAATGTATTCTACATAACTTAAATAAGAACACATTTGGCCTATAATAACTGATCACGTAAATAAAATTAATATAAGCTTAGATTTAAACTAGAATAGAAATGAAATCTGAAAAACTGTTATGCTAAAAAAAGAAACAAAGAAGGTGTTAACTTACCTAACTACATATCATTCTCTTGACACTCTAGCAAGTTACAAGAGAATATACAAAATCTAAATTCCAAAATAAAGTAGAAGTTCAACTGGAAAATGAATTTGATTTTAAAAAATGGGATAAATGGTTTTTAAATCAGCATTTGGCTGAAACTGATGCAAAATTAATCAGCATTACTTTTTAAACCTCTTTGCAACAGGGTTAAAAAAAAAAAAGAAAAATACCTTGCAATGGTCAAAATTAAATCTAACATAAATCCTTCCACATTGAGTAGCATATGAAAACTAAGGGTTATTATTTATGTAAATTTAAGAAACAAACATAATCACACTTAGGGAAAAAATGTAATACTCTTTCTAAAACACTAAAAAGATACCAAAATATTGTGTGTTCTTCAAAGGATCACCTATGTTACACCAGCACTATGGCCCATAGTGGGTTTGGAAAAATATAACAAGATTCAATTTTATTATTTCATCACTATAATTTTAATCAGTGGGCATATTAATGTCACATATACTTTTTTAAATATAAATATTTTTAAAAGCTGTGTTTTACAATTCAACACCAATAATATGTAGCTGATAAAGGTTGTATAGGTAATCACTTTGTGTTAGAAATACGATCAGAATACTGTTATGGTGAAAGAAAAATACCTTTGAATAATTCACATTCAGCAATAGTGAAAATGCTCTACATACACATCAACTCTGAACAACATATTTCAGTTCTGTTTCAAACCTGCTATGCCATCTATTGCTGTTTTGATGATTGCACAGTTCAACATAAAAATACATCCCACTCAGATTCTCAGTAATAAGTCTGATTAGGCAGATAACTTCCCAATGATAAAAGCTTTTATTTTAAGACAAGTACTATGCAAATACAGCATCGAAATCAGACTGCCTGTAATTGGGATAAAAAGGCCACTCTAACAGGAACATAGCACATGTGATACCCGCTGTACTTCTCTGCCCTCATCCTGCATTCCTGCCTTTCTTCCTCCTCTCTGAAGTGCTAGATTAAAGTGTATTTACACTAGAAAGTTACTAACAGGCTTAGTATGAGAGAACTATGTGTTTAAGAAAGCAAGACTTTCTAGATAAATCTCCAAATATGTTCTCATTTATGTTTTTATGACCTTTCTTATAAAGAGGAAGTGTTTTATGTGCAACACCTGCAGATAGAAATAAATCAACATTTCATTCAAGCCCAGTCCAGTACATCAAACATAAAATACAGATGTGAAGCAAACTACAATAGCAGCAGTGATTCTTAGGGCAACGTGTGCAAAATCCAATA
>NW_007735873.1:10311-12502 GCF_000696425.1 Galeopterus variegatus
CTTAGACATTTCCTGGGTATTTATTATCTACTAAGCACTATGTTAGGAGCTAGGATGCAAAAATCAGTAAGACAGTGCTAGTTTTCTTAGATGAACTCCCCATCTAGCAACTAATTCTAGATGAGCCCCATGATCCCCACTTCCCAGTGTTACTTTCATGATTGTTAAATAGCAAAAGAATTTTGCATTGTAATTTTGCAATGTAGTTAAGGTTACTAATCAGTTTTCACCAGCTGGTTGCAGAAAAGGAAGTCAGAGATTCAAAGCATGAATGATTTGCCTTGAGGGAGTTTCATTATTGCTGAGTGGAGGAGGCCACAGGGCCTGAGAGTAGCCTCTGTGAGCTGTGATTCCCGGCCAACAGCCAGCAAGAAAACAGAGACCTCAGTCCTACAACCTAAATGAATGGATTCTGCCACTGAATGACATGAGTAAGCTTGGAAGAAGATTCTTCCAACAGAGCTTTCAGATAAGAGTCCTGCCCCACTGACACCTCAATTTCACCCTTGTGAGACCTGGGAGGAGATAATTTGCAGAGAGATAACTGAAGTGGATCCTGAAGAATGACAAGGACTACTCTTTAAACTGCTTTAAACTTTCCTCATCCACATCAATGCTTAATCCTTCTCTATGACTGAGATTTAATAATGACCTGTGTTCGTGGCTTGAAATTCATGAATTTCCACTGAGTTAGCTCACCTTTGCTGCCAAGAAAGGCAGGTGACAGGGTGCATTTACTTCCACCAATAAAAAATAGAGGCAAACTCTACTATGCCCTCTAGTAAATGCAGCCTTCAACCTGGCCCATTCAGTTCACTGTCTCCATCCTTAACAAATGCCAGCAGGAGCCACCACTGCTATCATACTCCTTTCCTTATTCTACACATTTATAGAAAGCCAAGCATAAGAGAACTTCCAGACCACAGAAACCACAAAACGAAGGTTGTGAATAACAGTTGAACTAGTTGACCTTGAAAGTTTCTTCCACCCTGAGATTCTGTAATGTTATGGCTTTACCAAGCTTCTCTATCCCATTCCCAAGCATGTTCCAGCGATCATTTTTAAGGAGAGAAGGAAAACTCAGATCGTTAATCAGAGTTTAATGCTGAAATAAAGTAAATTAGATATGGTTTTATATTTTTTTTAAAAAATTACTAAATATAGCATACCTTCAATTCCATCTTCAGCATTTTCTTGCAGGTCAGAGAAAATGGTAGGNCCAAATATGTTCTCATTTATGTTTTTATGACCTTTCTTATAAAGAGGAAGTGTTTTATGTGCAACACCTGCAGATAGAAATAAATCAACATTTCATTCAAGCCCAGTCCAGTACATCAAACATAAAATACAGATGTGAAGCAAACTACAATAGCAGCAGTGATTCTTAGGGCAACGTGTGCAAAATCCAATATTTTGCTATCCATGTACATCATTGTGGTCAGAAGAGAAATGTGCCAAAACTCCCTTTCCCATTCCACTTGAACTGGTTCCCCACAATTGTAACAAACATCTCCTGTGACATTAAGTTGTCATCAGCTTGAGTGATCCCCAATTCACTCAATCTTTTCTTCTTCATCTGGCCTTTTTGTGTAGAAGCAGCAACTAATTCATTTACAATTTCACAATTTCCCTCGACTTGCTCAGAAAAGTCAGGGCTTGCATAAAGCTCCATTTTATCGGTCGCACATTCAATCAGCTCTTCTAGATCCACTCTTTCAGCTGCATCTGTGTCTTCACTTGTCTGAATTTTAAGTGTTTCATTTTCTGGAGGAACAAACAAATTATAACAAGTTAAATATAAAAACTAACCAAACTAAAACATATATATTTTTACAGTCGTTAGAGCTTTCAAGTTTTTTCTGCCAAGGATTCCTGCTGTCATCTGACTTTAATTTTACAAATTCTTTCCATAAGAATCTCAACAAGCAGCTGTCTTGCTCTATATGCCAAGGTTTCCTGACCCTCATTTAGGATCATCAGTTTTGAATTCTTTGTTTACCCTTTCATCCTAGAATCTCATTCCCTTAGACATTTCCTGGGTATTTATTATCTACTAAGCACTATGTTAGGAGCTAGGATGCAAAAATCAGTAAGACAGTGCTAGTTTTCTTAGATGAACTCCCCATCTAGCAACTAATTCTAGATGAGCCCCATGATCCCCACTTCCCAGTGTTACTTTCATGATTGTTAA
>NW_007735873.1:13826-14814 GCF_000696425.1 Galeopterus variegatus
TGAGATTCTGTAATGTTATGGCTTTACCAAGCTTCTCTATCCCATTCCCAAGCATGTTCCACCGATCATTTTTAAGGAGAGAAGGAAAACTCAGATCGTTAATCAGAGTTTAATGCTGAAATAAAGTAAATTAGATATGGTTTTATATTTTTTTAAAAAAATTATTCAATATAGCATACCTTCAATTCCATCTTCAGCATTTTCTTGCAGGTCAGAGAAAATGGTAGGTTTCACCAAGACAACGCCGTAACCTTCATTATTATGTATGATATTATTCACCATGGATATTTTGGGAATGTCATAATGCTCATCTAAGAAGTCCTGTGACGTTGAAAATGAATGTTTCAAGGAACTGTCACATTCAACACTGCCTGCTTTAAAAATCTGACTTTTTTCATGCTATTCTAAAAATAAAGTAGAAAAGCTATGCTTATTAATATGTTGTAGTACAGTCTGAGCTCTGAGTGACACAGCATTCTTCTGTCATTTCTACAGATTCACAGCAAAGCATTCTCACAAGAGACTTTCAATTGCCAACTACTGATATTACTGAAGTTTACATACTGTTTATGCTTTTTAAACCAGAAAACAACAGAAACCAACATGGAGATTTAATAAAATATAACTTCTTAAGTGAAACCATTCTAACCTTGGAAAAGATGGTGTTTGGTCGATGCTCACCTTAATGAGGATCCCTTCCTTGCAGTGATGGATCCCATTGTCACTCAGGGTACACGTACTCCCAGGATATATTTCTATACCAGCACCCTATAAGTTACAATTTGAGGTAGTGTCATCAGTTTAAAAAATGGATGACTATAAGAGGTTTACAATCACTTCTTGCCTTTAACACAGTGCAAATGTAAAGTACAAGGATAAAGTGTTTTACAGGTAAGTTTTACTAGGTATTTCTAATCAACATTTCCATTTGCTCTATTTACAGCAAGTTGTTGATCATTTATCACTTTCAAAAACCACACACACACAC
>NW_007735873.1:16054-17814 GCF_000696425.1 Galeopterus variegatus
CCCTGTTAAGTACAACTAAAAACCATGGACAGTATACAGTTGTCCCTTGGTATCCATGGGGTAGTGGTTCCAGAAACCCCTGCAGATACCGAAATCTATGGATGAGCAAGTCCCTTATATAAAATGATGTAGTACTCGCATATACCCTGCACACATCCTCCTGTATACTTTAATAAATCATCTCTAGATTACTTATAAAACCTAACACAATCCCTACACATCACTTCATTCACATGGATTCAACACAGTACTTGGTGCACCACAAATTCAAGTTTTGCATTTTGTAACTTAGTGGAAATTTCTTTTCCGAATATTTTCAATTCACAGTTGGGTGAATCCATAGATGCAAAACCCATGGATATAGGAGACCACCTGTTTATAAAATAAACATAAGAAGACTGACCAGTGGGAAAAGAAGAGCAGATCAGCTAGGGACCTCAAGACCTGTGGAATGACACCAATGCATTGGTAAGTTCCCTGGGTTTCTTTTTGCCTCATGATGCCCAGACCAGGAGCTGAATAAGCTGGCAATCTAGAAACAGCACAGACACAGACCAGAAAAGCCCCCCAAAAATTGCTCTGGCTAGCAAAAGGACCAGGCAACCTAGAAAGACAGAAAACATTTAGATAACATCTCCATTCCAGCCAAACACCACAGAAACAACAGCAGCCTCTCCCCTACGCATGCCAGTAAAGGTCAAAAGGGGAGCCTAGACTTCCACCATCTCAAGGTTGTAACCAAGTGCCCCAACATCCCCTCCAGGGTGGTATCAGAGAAGGCCAAGGAGGGAGCCAGGATGCTCATTCCCACCAGCCAGTAATAATCCTCCTCCCCCCTCATGCCCCCACCCCGTAGCACTGTCAGTGGAGACTACATGGGGAGCCAGAACTTGCACCCCTGTTGGAGTGAGCAGGACTCACTCCATGCTGGAAACTAAAACTACCTGGGCTATAGGCAAAATTTTAAAAGAGACAGTTTTTTTCTTAGCATGTATTTCTTTTTTAACAGTTATTTGATATTTTGAACCTTGGTTATGGGGCAAGATGACATTATTTACATAAATGTAAAGTTGTTTTCCAGTCAGCCTGGAGGTGCAGACTTGCATGAGACATACTATCCAGACCCTGAGAAATCAAGGAAGACATCAGTAAAGCTATGCTGATTCCACTCCTCCAGCAGGACCCTAAGATAGCACTAAGGATGGGAACAGAAAACAGACAGAACCTTGGTGAGACCTTACAACTGGCCCCTTTCACAGAGCCCCCGCAGCTCACGTCCCCCTTCCTCCTGCTCTCCACTTCTCACGTTCCATTCCCTCAATCTCCTCTTTAAAAAACCTTCAGTAAATCCGAATCAGGGAGAAGGCTTTCATCTGCCCATTCTCCTTCAGTTTTACTGAGAGATGAACTAGCCTAACACCTCTCCTCAGATCACTGGTATTTCTGAATTAAAGCTGACTTCCATTTCCACCAACATTTGCCTTTTGAATTGTTTATGTTTGGGGCAGGCAGCCGGACTTGGGTTCATTAACAAGATTTTGACAAGCCTAAGTCAGGAGCTAAATGCCCTGGGGTAACAGATTTTTGCAAGCCAAACTGGGGTTTTTGTTTGGGGCAGGCAGAAAACTAGGGCCCAGTAACACCCCCACCAGACAGTACTATGAGGTGCCTACCCTCTCCCCACTGGGGTAGTATAAAGGCAAACTTAGTGGAGAGTCCAGACTTTCATCATTGCCCAGTGGTAACAAGACCACCCCCAA
>NW_007735873.1:18424-21099 GCF_000696425.1 Galeopterus variegatus
CTCCTCAGATCACTGGTATTTCTGAATTAAAGCTGACTTCCATTTCCACCAACATTTGCCTTTTGAATTGTTTATGTTTGGGGCAGGCAGCCGGACTTGGGTTCATTAACAAGATTTTGACAAGCCTAAGTCAGGAGCTAAATGCCCTGGGGTAACAGATTTTTGCAAGCCAAACTGGGGTTTTTGTTTGGGGCAGGCAGAAAACTAGGGCCCAGTAACACCCCCACCAGACAGTACTATGAGGTGCCTACCCTCTCCCCACTGGGGTAGTATAAAGGCAAACTTAGTGGAGAGTCCAGACTTTCATCATTGCCCAGTGGTAACAAGACCACCCCCAAGTGGTGTCAGTGGAGATCACATGGGAAGCTAGAAGTCCCACTCCTACACAGCAGTAACAATGAGCTCCCCTACCCACCTTGGGTATCAATAGAGGCCAACTGGGAATTTTGACTTCTACCTCCATCTGGAAGTAACAAGGTGGTACTTAACCCTCACCCTGACCCCTTCTATAGTAGTCTCAGAGAAGTCCAGCTAAAACAGAAGATTGAGACTGCCATAACATAATACAAAAATGTCCAGATTTCAACAGAAAATCACTTGCCATACCAAAAACCAGGAAGATGTCAAACTGAATAAGACAATCAATAGATGCCAAAACCAAGATGTCAGACATGTTAGAATTAGCTGACAATGATTTTAAAGCAGCCATGATAAAAATGCTTCAACAAGCAATCATGAACATACTTAAACAAAAAATGAAAGTCTCAGCAAAGAAGCAGAAGGATAAAGAACCAAATGGAAATTTTAGAACTGAAAAATAGCTGAAATAAAAATCTCAGTGGATGGGCTAAACAGTAGAATACAAAGAAGAGAGGAAAGAATCAGTGAACTTGAAGATAAAACAATAGAAATTGCCCAATCTGAATCATAGAAAATATACAGAAAAAGAAAGTGAGAGTGCCTCAGGAACCTGATGGACTGTGACAAAAGATCCAAAATTCATATTATCAGAATCATGGAAGGAAAGAAGAAAGAGGATAAAACTAAAAAACAATTTGAAGAAATACTGTGTAAAAATTCCCAAATTTGGCAAGAGACAATAAACCTGCAGATTCAAGAAGCTGAGCAAACCCCAAACAGGATAAACTAAAAGACATCCATTCCAAGATCAATCATAATTAAATTTCTGAAAGCTAAAGGGAAAAAAAAAGTCTTGAAAGCATCAAAGAAAAACACTTACCTATAAGAGAAAAAATGTGATTGAGAACAGATTTCTCATCAGAAACTACAGAGGCCATCAAGGGTTCAGATCTCCATTCTGGCCAGCCACAAAAAAAAAAAATTTTATTAATAAAAAAAATGAAAGAAAGAAAAAGACTATAAAGGACAGATGAAAGTAGCACAGTATTGTTCAAGGGCTGAAAGAAAAGAACTGTCAACCCAGAATCCTATACTCAGTGAAAATATTCTTCAGAAATGAAGAGGAAATCAAAGCATTCTAAGAAGAAAGAAAACTAAAAGAATTTGTCACTAGCAGACTTACCCTAACAGAATGCCTAAAGAAAGTTCTCTAAACAAAAAAGAAACAATAAAAGAGGGAATCTTGAAACATCAGAGAGGAAGACAGTGAGAAAAACATAAGTACATACAATAGGTTTTCCTTCTCTTCTTGAATTTTCTAAATTATGTTTGACGTTTAAAACAAAAATCATGACATTGTCTAATGTGGTTGTACATGTATATAAAGAAAATATTTATAACAATTACAAGGAGTCTTCAAAAAGTTCATCAAAATGCATACTATGAAAAAACTATGTATGGATTGCATTTTTTTTTGCACTAAAATAAACTCATACTAACTTGTTATAACATGTCTGAACAGGATCTAGTTTGAGGCACTAAGAAGGATAAGACATCAGTTTGAAAAAAGCCTCTATTGGAACAACATGAATTCTACTAAAATTGAAGAATGAACATCAAATTGAGGTGAAGCTTGGGTGGAAGAATGGGTAAAATCACAGATGCTTTATGAAAAGTTTATGGGGACAATAACCCAAAGAAATCAGCAGTTTACAAGTAGGTAACTTGTTTTAAGAAGAGACAAGACAATGTTAAAGATGAAGCCCACGGTGGCAGACCACCCACATCAATTTGCAAGGAAAAAATTAATCTTGTTCATGCCCTAATTGAAAGGAAATGATGATTAACAGCAGAAACAATAGCCAACACTACAGACTTCAACTGGTTCAGCTTATACAACTCTGACTGAAAAATTATACTTGAGCAAACTTTCTGCTCAGCAGACGCCAAAACTGTTGTGCCCAGATCATCTGCAGAATTTCAATGGAAAGAGAGAACTTACAATGGAAATTTTAAACCGGTGGGATCAAGATCCTGAAGCATTTCCTTGAAGAACTGTAACAGGAGATGAAACAAGCCTTTACCAGTATGATCCTGAAGACAAAGCTCAATCAAAGCAATGGCTACCAAGAGACAGAAGTGGTCCAGTCAAAGCAAAAGTGGACTGGTCAAGAGCAAAGGTCATGGCAACAGTTTTTTGGGATGCTCAAGGCATTTTGCTTTTTGACTCTCTGGAGGGCCAAAGAATGATAATATCTCATTATTATGAGAGTGTTTTGAGCAAGTTAGCAAAGCTTTAGCAGAAAAACACCCTG
>NW_007735873.1:21991-22712 GCF_000696425.1 Galeopterus variegatus
TGATTTGGCTCCTTCTGACTTCTTTTTGTTTCCCAATCTTAAAAAAATCTTTAGGCACCCACTTTGTTTGTTTGTTTTTTGTTAATACTGTAAAAAAGACTGCATTGACATAATTAAATTCTCAGGACCCTCAGTTCCTTAGGGATGTACTAAATGGCTGGTATCATCACTTACAAAAGTGCCTGGAACTTAAGGGAGCTTATGATGAGAAATAAAGTTTATATTTTTTATTTTTATCTTTTAATTCTATTTTTCACAAACTTTTTTAAGTCCTCTCATATAAAAGGGAGATAGTAGAGTGACATAAAGGAAGGTAAGGTTCTATACTTCACTCAAACTGGTGAATGATAACACCAATAAACTGTGATGTTACGTACATATAATATAATACCTAAAGCTACAAAAGAGATATACTTAAAAACAAATGAAGTTCTGAAAAATGTTCAGGTAGCCCACAGGATATCAGAAAAAAAGAAAATCAAGAAATAAAAAAACAGAACAAACAGAAAAACAAAACAGGGCCGACCCCGTGGCTCACTCGGGAGAGTGCGGCGCTGGGAGCGCAGCAGCACTGGGAGCGCCAAGGCCCTGGGTTTGGATCCTATATAGGGATGGCCGGTGCGCTCACTGGCTGAGTGTGGTGTAGGCGACACCAAGCCAAGGGGTTACGATCCCGTTACCGGTCACAAAAAAAAAAAAAAAAAAAAAAAAAAAAAAAAAA
>NW_007735873.1:23007-23819 GCF_000696425.1 Galeopterus variegatus
CAGTAAAATTATATAATGATAAACAGACTGATTCACCAAAAAAGATATAGCAGTCCTAAATGGTACACACCAATTAACAGAACTGCAAAACATGTGAAGCAAAAACTAATAGGACCAAAAAGAGAAACAAATCCACAAGTATAGTTAGACTTCAATTCTGCTCTCTCAACAACTGATAGTACTAAAGAGAAAATCAGAAAGAATATAGAAAAACTCAACAACACCATCAACCAACCTGATTTAGTTGACATTTATACAATATACCACTCAACAACAGAATACACATTCTTTTCATGTGCCCATGGAACATACCAAGATAGACCATATCTCAACAAATTTAAAAGAAATGAAATCATATAGTGTGTTTTCTGACTACAATGGAATCAAACTAGAAATTAACAAAACAAAGATAACAATAAAACTCCGAATACTTGGAATCTAAACAACACACTTCTAAACCCTGCATGGGTCAAAGAATAAAAATATAACATATCAAAATGTGTGGAACACAGCTAAAGCAGAGCCAAAAGGGAAATTTATAGCACTAAATACATACACTAGAAAAGAGGAAAATTCTCAAATCAATAATTTAAGCTCTCATCTGAAGAACCCAGAAAAAAGAAAATAAATCCAAAACAAGCAGAAGGAATGAAATCATAAAGAACAAAAAATAAAATAAAATTGAAAATGGGACAATATTGGGCTGGCCCGTGGCTCACTCGGGAGAGTGTGGTACTGATAACATCAAGGCCATGGGTTCGGATCCCATATAGAGATGGCCAGTTAGCTCATTGGATGAGCATGGTGCTGAC
>NW_007735873.1:24735-25987 GCF_000696425.1 Galeopterus variegatus
AAAAAAAAAAAGAAAACTACAGACCAATATCATGAACACAGATGCAAAATTTCCAAACAAAATAGTAGCAAATGTAATCCAGCAATATATAAAAAGAATTATATATCATGATCAAATGAGGTTTATTCCAGGGACACAAGACTAGTTTAAAATTTGAAAATCAATCAATGTAACCCACCTTTTGTTCAATGAGAAAAATCATGTGATCATAGCAATCACTGCAGAAGAAACATTAAGAAACATCAACACCCACTTATGATAAAAATTCTGAGAAAAACAAAAATGGAGGGGAGCTTCCTCAATTTGATAAAGAATATCTACAAAAAACCTAGTTAACTTTATATATGATGGTGAAATGCTGAATACATTCCCCCTAATATCAAAAACAAGATAAGGATATCTGCTCTCACTTTTATTCAAGATAGTGCTGAATTTCTAGCCAGTGCAATAGGTAAGAAAAGGAAACAAAAGGCATAAAGATCAGAAAGGAAGAAATAAAAGTGTCCCTATTTACAGATGATATGACGGTCTATACAGAAAATCCCAAGGAATCTACCAAAACACTCTTAGAATTAATAAGTAAGGTTTAGCAAGGTCACAGGATACAAGATAAACATACAAAAATCAACTGTATTTCTATATGCCAGTAACGAACATCAAAATTAAAAATACAGTGTGACTTACAATCACTCAAAAAAATGAAATACTTAGGTATAAATGTAACAAAACATATAACATTTGTGTGCCAAAAACTACACAATGCTGATGAAAAGAATCAATGATCTAAATAAATACATTGTGTTCAGATTGGTATATTGTGTTCAGATTGAAATACTCAACATAATAAAGACATCAATTCTTCTCAAATTGAGGAATAGGTTTATTGGAATTCCTATCAAAATTTCACAAGATTATTCTAAAATTTATATTGAAAGGCAAAGGAACTAGAAGAGCTGAAACAATTCTGAAAAAGACAAAGTGGAAGGAATCACTCTACCTGATTTAAAAACTTAATATATAGCTACAGGTATTGGTGGAGAGATAGGTAAACAGATCAGTGAAACTTGAACAGAGAACCCAGAAATAGACCTACACAAATATGCCCAAGTAATTTTTGACAAAGATGCAAAACTAATTTAATGGAGGAAGGATAGTCTTTTCAAGAAGTGTGCAGGAACAACTGGACATCCACAGGCAAATAAACAAATCTTGACCTAAACTTTACATCTTCTACCAAAAATAACAAAAAAAA
>NW_007735873.1:27548-29853 GCF_000696425.1 Galeopterus variegatus
CTAAACACAAAAATGCTAGAACACATTTCTCTGGTTCAAATGACTCCAAATGATAATTTGAGACTAGTCGACCCAGTTGCATTTAAATAAAAATAGAATAATCTATCCACATTACCTTGTTTAATTTAAACCAGAGTATCCAATTTTTAACAATAACAACTCCTTCATTTGTCCCCATATCCGGAAGACTACCCTATCAACCATCTCAGACCAGCTCAGCACTAAATTCGCTTATAAAAACTGCTATAAAAAATAAATAGGATTATTTAATCCTAAGGACTCACAGCTAGGTCAAAGGGTTTTAAAGTATTCAGCCTTTCTAAGTTTTTTTCTAACTCTAAGATTCTATGATTCTAATACAAATTACATTTTGAATAAACCTAAGCATCTCTCAAGATTATCTAATGTTAATTTTCTCTTAAACAGAATGACTTAAAATCTGACAAACTGGCTACAGGAAAAAAGATCTGCCTTGTTAACCAACAAAAAACATCAGACCTCTATAAATCCTAATTGAGCTAATAATGCAGGCTGAGCCCTCTGAATGGGTTTACAAAACATTGGAGTATCAAAAAACTATAACTTGCCTGCCTTTCTCTGTAAAACACAGACAAAGCTATAAGTAAAAAATAATGGTCATTGTCTAAAGATGAGTCTTTGTTTGAGTAAATGAAAGCAGTAACTGCATTAAATAAGCAAAGCCACTGAATTTATCTACACTTGAAGAGTACAGACAAGTCTTCAGGGGCACTAGAGAATGTAAGAGGACTAGATACACTGGAATGTTACCAGGGTAGACGGTGGATGACTGAATTATGAGACTTTTGCTTCTGATTCTTTGTATATGTCTGCCTGTACTTTGCATATTTTCTACAATAACCATTGTTTTTTGCCATCAGAAAAATAAAAATATAAAAAGAATTGTTTATTGAGAAAAAGCAGATTATTACACAAATTATGTATTCTNCAGGCAAATAAACAAATCTTGACCTAAACTTTACATCTTCTACCAAAAATAACAAAAAAAATGAATCACAACCTATGTAAAATGTATAACTACAAAATTTTTAGGAAAAAAATAGAAGAAAATACCATCTGGCTGCCAAGAAAATAGAGAGAGAGAATATCATACCTTGGCACCATATAAATCCGAGTTTTTCATTAAAAATTCTGCTGATGTTCGTACTGTGACTCCTGTAGTTTCACATTGCAGTACACAGTTTTCCAATACAGTCTTGCCACGGTGAATGACTATGATGAAAGCATACAATCGACTGCTTTAAGAAGTAATGCACCTTTTCCTGTATTAGAAATAGCCTAGAGCTGATGTTAGATCAAGTCTAAATATTTCTCAATAGCTACCATTTAAACTTTGCAACCTGAGTTACAATTTCATAAAACATAAACAATGACTATTTTGAATTATTTTCTAAAATCTAAAAGCAACACTCTTTAAAAAGAAAAACTTGACCTCAGAAATGCAAAAGCACTTGTCATTATCAAAAAAATGTATCAGAGAGCAATTTTGGGAGAAGAAAAAGACCCTGATTCAAGAAAGGGGATACAGATCCTAGGAAACAAATACTGAAGATAGCTAGTTTCAGACCAGTGTTATTTTAAAATGAATACAAAGAACACAGATCCCAACATTGCAAAGTTGAAGAAAGTTGAAGAAGGAAGAAAAAAACGATCACACAGAAAAGAAACCAATATTACTCCCAAGCAGCGCACTGTAGCAGTGCGCCACCGGGCCGGCCCTAAACTAACAAATTTTCAAGATAGGCTTTCACTTTGGGGTAAGCATCCTAAGTCATGGTGCTATATATGTACATAAATAAATAATCAGCCTTCCATATACTCAAGAGTGGTATTTCATAAAATTATCTTCCATAGAAAGTAAAGTTTGCCTTCAAAGCCTAGGACAAATCATACAACAAATTTTCAGATACTTACTTAAGATTCCTTCTACAGCATCATGCTGAACAAATTTTATACTGGAGATTTTAATATCTGCACCTGTGCAATCCACAAAAGTGTCTCCTTTGCCCCTCTTTTCTATCACAATATCATCTGGTAGACCATATCCTAAGGAAGAGAGCAAGAACACTTAAGATGGGTGAAAGGAAATGTCTAAACACAAAAATGCTAGAACACATTTCTCTGGTTCAAATGACTCCAAATGATAATTTGAGACTAGTCGACCCAGTTGCATTTAAATAAAATAGAATAAACTGTCCACATTATCTTGTTTAATTTAAACCAGAGTATCCAATTTTTAACAATAACAACTCCTTCATTTGTCCCC
>NW_007735873.1:31411-33070 GCF_000696425.1 Galeopterus variegatus
AAAAATATAAAAAGAATTGTTTATTGAGAAAAAGCAGATTATTACACAAATTATGTATTCTTAGCAGTTTAAAACATAAAACCATCACCTAAGTGAATGATTTTCTAAACGAGAAAGAGAAATACCCTGCACATAGTAGGTATTCAACATATATCTCATTATAATTGTTAGCTATAGATTATTATCAGACAAGTTTTCTTAACTCATGAACAAGTACTCCATATACTCCCACTAGAGATACCATCTGATTCCCCAATTCTCAGAAATGCTCTCTGTTAGTAAATTTACAGTCATTCTTATACTTAACTATTAGAATTCTATAAGGTTTTTTATGACACTCTGGCAATTACATTATAATTTCCTCACCAATCTAAGAACTCTTATCCACCATACAATCTATAATATCAATGTTATTTTCACTACGCCAAAAAATAAAGTGTTTTTATTGCAGTAATTTATCCTGCAGATGTGTTATTTATACACATACAACTATTATAAATCAAGTATCGGAGAGAAGAAAGAACAAGAATTACACACATAAAACAAAAAAGGGGGTGAGGTGATGTACTAGTGAACAGCAGGAAATTAAACTCCCAGCCTTGCTTCCATCAAGAAGTTTTGACAAGATAAAGATAAAGAACATAGCTTAAACAGTTTGTGAACATCTGCACAAGTCCCAAAATGATATATGATTTTTTACAAGTTTTATTGCTAAGTTGAAGCTGTTTTGTTAAACAGTTGAACAGGTGCATCTAAATTTGACATGTTATGGAAATATATGAGACCAAGATGAATGATTGTAACCTAAATTTAGGAATCATTTTAAAGGAACAATAAGATAATAACTGCTAAAAAGTTATTTTTAATAGAATCTTTCCACATTAATATTCTCAAAGGTATACTGTGGTCAAGTTACAAAGTGTAGCATTTGTGACATTCAGCAAGCTTTTAAAGAATTAAGATAATTTTTTGATACCAATTTCAAGTTAAATGTACTTCAATATAACTCTTAACAAAAATAAGCTAAATTTAAAACAAACAAAAAAAACCAGCATGCACCAAGATAGCTCCAACATACATGAGATAAGAGCAAAAAACAAATAAAAAAAATACTTAACTTAAAAAAAACTTGTTGGGAATTTTTTATTCTAGAAATTAGATTTCCTTTCCATAACCCACCCATAATCTGAAAGTATGTTTCTTCCTAATGCTTTTTTTTTTTTCTATATGTGCCTATGAACATCTTCCCGACATATATACTGCCACAAAGAACCATAATTCAAGTTGCTCAAACACTGGGTCAAACCCCCATAAGCTTTAAATAACTTTAATGTATCAAGGCAACTCATGTGAAATCAAATGGGTTGAAGTCACATTCTTCGAGCTTCAACAAGACCAGTAATTTACTGTCTACTTAAACATATCATGCATGAGAGTTTGGTTGTGTGATCTTCCATACTCACCTTCCAATTCAATGGAGTCAGCAATGGAAAACGTGCCATGTATCACGTAATGACCAGGACAAACAATAACAGTGTCACCTTCGTAGCAGGCATTTATAGCAGACAACGGATCACTATGGAACTGAAAAAACAACATATTGCAAATACACACCCCTCCAAAAGCAACTGGAGTATTACTCCAGGTGCCTTCATCTCT
>NW_007735873.1:33680-35316 GCF_000696425.1 Galeopterus variegatus
TGACAAAGGGCAGCGCTCTCACTACTTCCCACTTCACAGAAAACCAGCTCTGAGAAGCACCTGTAAATACTTTGTAGAATTCATAAAACCTGGGGTGAATCAGAAGAAAAAAATGCCACCCGGAGAGATAAACTCTCCTTTTACCTGAATTTCTATTTCTTCCTTACAAGGCTCCTCACAAAGCCTGTCCCTGAGCAGGGACCGCAGTAGACCAGTCATCATGGTGGAGGAGACCACATGGGTGACCTTCTGACCACTGGGACGGACGCCTTTTGCTTGGATATTAGAATTCTTCTGATAACCAAACACATATCTTAAAGAAACCAAACAAACCTATCAGTTCTCAGTAAGATAGCTGGTAAGGAGAGATGCTAACTAGCTAAAAATAACAAAGACATACATACCTCAACAAAGGATTCTCAATGAGTTTTAGCTTTTGTTTCAACTGTTCAATCTCCGAATACAATTTTAACCCTTCCACCATGGAGATGTTTTCCTGCTCAGAATCAGAGCTACAATTTGACAAACTGCTTCTCAGATTTAAAAATTTCCTGTAACTGTCCTCACACTGAGACAACAGATTGTGGTAGTCAATGATAAGTCCTGAAGGAACTCGGTCTTCAAGTATGTCATAATGCCTGAAAGTTAAAGAGCAAATTGAAATCCATTGCCTTTTCAGCACATTTTCCTGTCATTAAAACAGCCCATTTAGTCCTCAAAGATCCAGTAAGAAAAGCGTTTTATAGTATATAACTCAGGAACATATTAAGTCTCTCTGAATAGCGTTCTATTCTAAGTGGAAGCTATTGAAAGTTTGAAGTACCACATCATTAAGGTCACTAATTTTTCTTCTTTTGAGGAGTTGGTTATTTTTTTTTCTTCGATTCATGCATTTTGCTTTAGAAACACTGAAAGTTCATGTTGCACATTTGTAATTATTATTTAATAAGAAAGCATTTTCTTCTTATATATTAGATTCAAAATCTAAATAAGTGGGTGGCAGGGGGCAATTTGGACATGAGTGTTGGGAAGGAAGTATCTTAAATCATTTCACAACAATGTTTAAGATTACCATATTTACAGAATCAATTAGAAATGATTCAAATCATCTAATCCTTCCTTGCATTTAAAGCACTACGGCACAAAATTATGCTGAATATTCCCTCAGGAAGAATATTAGAGAATTTCAAAAACACATGCCTTTGAGATAATGAGGGGAAAAAATTAAGTTGTCATTACTAAACCAGAGAATGATTAAAACAAAATAGTCGTACTGGACATCCTATCAGCACTTAAAATTTATTGATTTGTATACCTTTTCAAATATAAAGACAAAAAAAGTATTTCTAGGTGCAATAAAATAATTTATAAGTGTACAATCAAGTTAATGGACATAAAATTATGAATCTGAAAATAAAGTACAATATTATTTATCATTACCTATAGTTTTAAAATAATTGCTGTATTTCTCAGTTAAAAATATATTGACTAGCTGTGCCTTAGGCAAGAGCTTCTCAATCCTGGCTGAATAGTAGAATCACCTGGGCAGTTTTTAAAACTAGATTCTCAGGCCCCCATCCAGACCAATTAAATTAGTCTCTGGCAATAGAGAGGTTTTTTTCTTTTCTTTTCTTTT
>NW_007735873.1:37139-38446 GCF_000696425.1 Galeopterus variegatus
GTGAAAATTAAGACTCAAATTTTAAAATAGTTTCTCAGCATTTCCAATATTCATGCCAATCAGCTTATTTCTTCTCATTACATCGATACTTCGTAGTCTGGAAGCAATGAACCAACATGTGTTTCAGAACCCTAAGTTCTGAAGCAGTGTATTTTGAGTGAGAAAGGAAAAATATTTATCGCACAGTGCAAAATCAAGACAGTATGGTTTGATTCCTTTTAAATCCTGCCTGTTGATAGTTCTACTCCTATCTCAGCCCAAGGACCTTTTTAAAGAGTCTGCCTACATTTGATAACATTCTAGTTTCTCCATCAAGTACCATAGTTTCTTCATTCTCCATAAATAAAAAAAATTCCTCCCTTATGCTTTCCCATCTGCCAGTAATGTACAAGGTGTGTATGTAAATCGTTTCTTGTTGTTAGCATATGCAAGGCTGTCAAATCAGATACAATTTTTTTCCAAGTAAAGAGCAAATTTGCAAGATATGCACCTACCATTACATTTTACTTCAATCAAAACAAATCATTGTTCTTTAACAGCAAGTGTATCAAACCTAGAAAATATTCAGGCTTATCAAAATTCTGGCATTTTATTGAATACACTTTGGGAAAATAGGAAATATACAATGGAAAAATGGGAAAAGCTGAATAGAAATCACAGCCAGTTGACGAAGAGCTGGAATCAGACATAAGTAATTCTAAATCAGGTAGTACCATTAATCAGACTTTCATATATTTTTATTTTATTATTATTTACTACTTAAACCATGAGAAACTTAATAAGTTAAATTATATTCCACAAAATGTAAAGGTTAACTGCCTTGTATAATCAAATCATCTTTCACACAGGAAAAAAAAATTACCTTCTACAATTTTTTTGAATTGCAAGTTCTAATTTTATTCTTATTGCAGCATGGGCTGTTAAATCACTGCTCATAAATACAAGGAAAAAATAGCTGGTCTTAGATCACCATCTAGTGGAAGGCTAGTAAAAAACTATTTGGGTTACATGGTTGATTTTGGTATTTTTTATGGAAAGGTTTTTCCCTACCAAAATATGATAAATTAGAAGAATGTGTTTAGTTGTTTTGGAAATCTTTATTCATCACCAATATTAGCTATATAATAGTATTTCCATCTACTTGTCAAATAAGATTTAAGGCAAGATTTTGATAAAACATCCTGAGATAAGTCTGTTTAGCCTAGTGAACCCTTGACCTTGGTCAAGTTCCTAAAGGAACTTAGAGGAAAGCCATATACCTTTAAAAGTATTCTAAAAAATTAAAGCAAAGTAGTCTTCTATAATTC
>NW_007735873.1:38931-43771 GCF_000696425.1 Galeopterus variegatus
ATGTAACAAAGGGCTTTTTAACACACTACATCAATTGAATTTTATTCAGATTTACAAAACATAGGGCTGTTTTTGTTTTTGTTTTTGTTTTTTAAAGATGACCGGTACACTTCCAGTCAGATGGCGGAATAGAGGGTCCCCAGAGTCACTCTCTCCCACAAATCAACGAATTTACAACTATAAAAATGTAACATCAGCCAAGCTGGGGCCGCTGGAGCTCAGGGGAAGAGGAGGAGAGACCTATGGAACTCATGAAGGCAGGAGAAACCACGAAGTGAGAAAGAAAAAACTGCTCTCAGTGTTTTGGGCTGTGGCCACTTTAATGCTGGAGCACATGGAGCAGGAGCTGGCAGAAGCTGCAGCTGTGCCCTTTAGACGGAGTTACTTGGAGGCGGAAGTGGAGAAGAGGACTTTGGTGGCCCCCAGGACAGCAAGACCACTGACAGGGTTCCCGTGGACCCACACAACAGTGAGGAGCCAGAACAGCTGAAAAAGGGAAGCCACTCAGAGGCCGGTGAGTCATCACAAGGGACTGGCGCACAGCCCGTCCCATGGGAAGTGTTTGGAGCATGGGCGGTGGGGGAGATGGGCCCACCAGGAGAACACTGGGACATAGCAAGGACAGCTGATCCGCCCCCCAGTCAGTGCGGGACCACTCAGAGGAGACTGGTCAGGAATACAGAATTGCAAGGGATGCAGTTTGATGAAAAAAACTCAAGCCCAGGTCAGAGTTTCTACACAACCCAGGTGCACTGAGTATCTGGAGAGGCCGAAGTACCTATAAGGTCAACCATTAAACCCTGAGCTGCACAAAAAGTCTTCCCTAGGGAAACAGCAGCAAAGCAGAAATTTAGCTCAACAGCACAGCTCAAGTACTGGTTCCCACAGGAAGTTCCCCGGTTTTAGAAGCAAGCAAAGGACAAAAACTGAGTTCTGGACCAGGCACACCATGAATGCCTTGGGGCCCACCAGGGGACATGAAGCATGAATTCAGGGGCAGGACCTGCCCACAACCACTCACACCACCAGCACCTCAGGGCCCCACCAAGAATTCAAGGATTGGAGTCAGGACCAGACCCCACTCCCACTTACCAGCACACCACCAATGCCTAGAGGCCCGCCAAGGGACCTGGGGCTAACAGCCAGGGACTGGACCCCCTTTCCACAACCAGGCATGCTGTGACAGTGCCTCAGGGCCCCACCTGGGGACCCAAGGCATGGAGAAGGGGACTGAACCTCCCTCCCACAAACAGGCACACCACGCCAGCACCTTGGGGTCTGCCCGAGGACCCAAGGCATGGAGAAGGGGACCAGACGCACCTCCCACAACCAGGCACACAGCACCAGCGCCTTGGGGCCCACCTGGGGACCCTAGGCATGAAGAAAGGGACCGGAACCTCTCCTACAACCAGGCACCCTGCGCCAGCACCTTGGGGCCTGTGCTGGGACCTGGGGCATGGAGAATGGGACTGGACCCCCTTCCCACAACAGGTACACCATGCCAGTGCCTCAGGGCCTGCCCAGGGACCTGGGGCATGGAGGAGACCGGACCCACCTCCCACAACCAGGCTCACCACACCAACACTTCGGGGCCTGCCAGGAGATCCAAGGCATGGAGAAGGGTACTGGACCCCCCTCCTTCAACCAGGCTCACTATGCCAGCATCTCGGGCCCACCCAGAGACACGGGGTAAGGAGCTGGGACCGGACCCACCCTCCCACAACTAGGCATGCCAGGTCAGAGCATCAGGACCCACCCAGGGACCCAAGGCATGGAGAAGGGGACCAAACCTCCCTCCCACAACCAGGCACACCGTGCCAGTGCCTTGGGGCCCACCCAGGGACCCAGGACATGGAGAAGGGAACCGGACCCCTTTCCCACAACTAGGCACCCTGTGCCAATGCCTCAGGGTCTGCTCAGGGACCTGGGGGAAGAATGGGACCAGATCCACCTCCCACAACCAGGCAACCCACGCCAGCACCTTGGGGCCAGCCGGGGATCCAGGGTATGGATCTGGGGACCAGACCCCCATCCCACAACCAGGCACTATGTGCCAGCTCCTTGGGGCCTGCCCTGAGACCCGGGGCCTGGAGAAGGGGACCGGACCCCCCTCCCACAACCAGGCACCCCATGCTAGTGCCCTGGGGCCTGCCCTGGGACCCAGGGCCTGAAGAAGGGAACCAGACCTCCTCCCACAACCAGGCACCCTGTGCCAGTGCCCCAAGGCCCACAAGGGGACCCAGGGTATGCATCTGGGGACCAGACCCACCTCCCACAACCAGGCACTCCGTGCCAACACCCCGGGGCCCACACAGGGACCTGGGGTATGGAGCCGAGGACCAGACCCCCCTCCCACAACCAAGAACCCTGTGCCAGCACCCCAGGGCCCACAAGGGGACCTGGAGTACGGAGCTGGGGACCAGACCCCCCCCTCCCACAACCAGGCACCCTGTGCCAGCTCCTTGGGACCTGCCCTGGGACCTGGGGCTTGGAGAGGGGACCAGACCCCCCTCCCACAACCAGGCACACCGCACCAGTGCCTCAGGTCTGCCCATGGACCTGAGGCATGGAGAAGGGGANCACCATGCCAGTGCCTCAGGGCCTGCCCAGCGACCTGGGGCATGGAGAATGGGACTGGACCCCCTTCCCACAACAGGTACACCATGCCAGTGCCTCAGGGCCTGCCCAGCGACCTGGGGCATGGAGAATGGGACTGGACCCCCTTCCCACAACAGGTACACCATGCCAGTGCCTCAGGGCCTGCCAGGAGACCCAAGGCATGGAGAAGGGTACTAGAACCCCCTCCTTCAACCAGGCTCACTATGCCAGCATCTCGGGCCCACCCAGAGACACGGGGTAAGGAGCTGGGACCGGACCCATCCTCCCACAACTAGGCATGCCAGGTCAGAGCATCAGGACCCACCCAGGGACCCAAGGCATGGAGAAGCAGACCAAACCTCCCTCCCACAACCAGGCACACCGTGCCAGTGCCTTGGGGCCCGCCCAGGGACCCAGGACGTGGAGAAGGGAACCGGACCCCTTTCCCACAACTAGGCACCCTGTGCCAATGCCTCAGGGCCTGCTCAGGGACCTGGGGGAAGAAGAATGGGACCAGATCCACCTCCCACAACCAGGCAACCCACGCCAGCACCTTGGGGCCAGCCCGGGGATCCAGGGTATGGATCTGGGGACCAGACCCCCATCCCACAACCAGGCACTATGTGCCAGCTCCTTGGGGCCTACCCTGGGACCCGGGTCCTGGAGAAGGGGACCGGACCCCCCTCCCACAACCAGGCACCCCATGCTAGTGCCCTGGGGCCTGCCCTGGGACCCAGGGCCTGAAGAAGTGGACCAGACCTCCTCCCACAACCAGGCACCCTGTGCCAGTGCCCCGAGGCCCACAAGGGGACCCAGGGTATGCATCTGGGGACCAGACCCACCTCACACAACCAGGCACTCCGTGCCAACACCCCGGGGCCCACACAGGGACCTGGGGTATGGAGCCGAGGACCAGACCCCCCTCCCACAACCAAGAACCCTGTGCCAACCCCCCCCGGGGCCCACAAGGGGACCTGGAGTATGGAGCTGGGGACCAGACCCCCCTCCCACAACCAGGCACCCTGTGCCAGCTCCTTGGGACCTGCCCTGGGACCCGGGGCTTGGAGAAGGGGACCGGACCCCCCTCCCACAACCAGGCACACTGCACCAGTGCCTCAGGTCTGCCCATGGACCTGAGGCATGGAGAAGGGGACCAGACTCCCCTCCCACAACCAGACACCCCGCACTGCAGGGCCCACCTTGGGACCCGGGGTATGGAGCCTGGGACCAGAGCCCCCTCACAACCAAGCACCTCGTGCCAGCGCCTCGGGACCTACTCAGGGATCCAGGGCATGGAGAAGGGGACTGGGCCCCCCCCCCAACCAGGCACACCGTGCCAGTGCCTTGGGACCCACTTGGAGACCCAGGGCATGGAACTGGGGATCTGACACTCTCCATAACCAGGCATACTGCCAGCACCACAGAGCAAGCCAAAAACATCTCTTCCATGTGGGTGATCCACCACAGCCACCATGATAATCATGGCTGCCGCAAAGGCAGCTAGATGCCACAACGACCACACAGATGGTCCACCAGCCACTGGAGTGAGTTGACACAAGGAGATTCACCAGCAGAGATAAAGAAAGGAGGAGGATGTCTGTCTCCACAGAGCCCATTTCATAGTGATGGAAGAGACATCTGCTCTATGATAGTATTGGGCGACCTGATCACACATCTCAGCATTGGACAGATCATTTGGGCAACAAATCAACAAAGTAACCATTATTCTTTCAGAGGGAGAGAAGAAATCTAGGGTGATTAGAGGGGGGAGGGGGAGAGGAAGGGAGATGAGGAGGGATTAGGCGAGGGGCATAAAGAATAATTACAATTTGTAACAATATATATGCTAGTAATATTGATTTGATCAACATATCTCAATGTTGAAACCCAAAAATATGTATAATCAATTTTGATTCAATAAAAATTACAATTAAAATTTTTTTAAAATTTAAAAATTTAAAAAAATAAAATAAATAAATTTTAAAAATTTTTTAAAAACACGACCAATAAGGGGATCTTAACCCTTGACTTGGTGTTGTCAGCACCACGCTCTCCCAAGTGAGCTAACCGGCCATCCCTATACAGGGATCCGAACCTGTGGCCTTGGTGTTATCAGCACCACACTCTCCCAAGTGAGCCATGGGCCAGCCCCGAAACACAGAGCTGTTAATTTTTATGTTCTTCAACTCCCTGCCTATAGACTCAGTTTATAAACACTAAAATCAATTTTTCTGCATCTATG
>NW_007735873.1:44669-47161 GCF_000696425.1 Galeopterus variegatus
ACACACACACACACACACACACACACACACACACACACACGAGGGTACTTCAAAAAGCTCATAGATTTGTATTATCTTTTAATTCTATTTTTCCACAAACTTTTTGAAGTACTCTGGTGTGTGTGTGTGTATTTCACACAGGTAAAATCGATAACTATTTTTCAAACTCATACAAGATCAGTAATAAATACTTACAATCTCAAACGAGGTTCAACACATCTGACAAAATAATCGTACTCATCCTCCTCTTCTTCATCCCAACTCCTCCAAGTATTTTGGTAGAAAAATCTGAAAAGGAACTTAGTATTATTCAAATTCAATCACTGGCTCAAGATGTTAGAGTTTTGGAGGGGTGAAAGCTGAAGAGTCAATCAAAACAATTCTATCAACTATAGCAAATATACAACATTCCCTAAGATATGAGAATGTTGTATATTTTCTGTAGTTGATAGTCATGAGTCAAAAAAGATGAAAGAGACCTTCTTTGGATCAGCTAGAGTTTTCCCACAACATTAGTTTTTGTTAGGACTTCCTTTTTACCAGAAGAACTACGGTAGTGCCATTTGTTGAGACAGAAACAAGTCTGGGGTTAAAAATAGAGTTGTTTTCACCTTGTTTGGTCTGAGATGCCTATTTGACCTCCAAGTGGATGATGCCAAGCATGCAGATGAATATATAAGTCCAGAGCTCAAGGAAAAAGTCAGGACTAGAGATACAAATCCGGGAGTTGTCAGCATATCAATGTTATTAAAGCAATAGATCAGATCATTTAGGGACATTGTATAAAGCAGAAGTTCTCAATTCTGGCTTCACATTAGAGTCCCCAGGACACTTTTAAAAATTGATTCCCTATCCCAGACCAATAAATTGCAATCTCTTGGAGTTGGGGTGGGGGGAATTCTGCATCCATATTTTTTAAAGCTCTACAAGTGATTTAACAAATGTTTTATTATGGAAAATTTCAAACATATACAAGAGCAGGGAATAGTATCATGAACACCATGTATCCATCACCCTGTTTCAACAATTCTTCCATCTCTACCTCACCCACTTATTCTTCTGCTCCCTCCCATCACCATCCTGACACTGGATTATTTTGAAGCAAATCTCAGACATATCATATCATTCACAAATTTTTAGGAGGTATCTCTAAAGTAAAGCTTTATACCAAAAGTTTTAATTCCTTAACATTACCAAATATCCACTGTGTGTTCAAACTTCCCTGATAGTCTCTTTTGCCACTGTTGTTTCACAGTTGACTTGTTCAAATCACGATCACACAAGGGTCAGCTATTGCACAGTCAATATGTCTCTTAAATCACTTTTGTTCTATAGATCATCCCTCCCTCTTTTTTTCTCACAATTTATTTAATAGTTTCCCACATTCTGAATTTTGTTGATTATAGACCCATG
The DNA here is from genome assembly GCF_000696425.1 of Galeopterus variegatus. Taxonomy (NCBI): domain Eukaryota; kingdom Metazoa; phylum Chordata; class Mammalia; order Dermoptera; family Cynocephalidae; genus Galeopterus; species Galeopterus variegatus. The sequence goes on from NW_007735873.1 coordinate 46,083, forward strand.
GTGTCATTTAACATGTTCTTCTGTTTCCTTTATTTCTAGTAAACTGATAGTAAGAGCTAGAGACTTGATCAGCTTCAGGAAAGATTTCTTTGGCAAGGATACTTCAAGGGAGGGGCTGGCTGATTAGCTCAGTTAGAGTATGGTGTTATAACACCAAGGTCAAGAGTTCAGATCCCCATACCAGCCAGTCAAAAAAAAAAAAAAAAAAATCTATCAATAAATGTTTGGGCACTGTACAATGAAATACCATACATAATGGTATCAAAATGGTAATAAAATATTTTTTAAAAAAGAATACTTCAAGGGAGGTATAATGTACTTCCATGAGAAGTACATAATGCCTGGCCATCTCTTTTTGTGAGGTTAAAATTGATCAATGAATTCCAGTATTGTCAGTTTGATCCACTACAAAATTCCCTATCAGTTTTTCACCTCATGGTTGTAGCAGCCATTGATAATCACTGCCTAGAACCTTTATTTCTAGTGATTATGAAATACTGATATTTTGGTTCTATCATTCCTTTTTAATGTATTAGTTGGAATACTTCTATAAAGTAATTCTAATGCACTTCCAATGTTGATTAGCGAAAGAAGAACAAAAGGCCTAGGACTGATCCCTGGGTAACTCCAACAGTCTAAAAGTTTGAGCATGAGAGGAAGAGCTGGCCAGGATGACTAAGAAAGCAAGCCAGTGAGACACCAGCTGAGCAGTGTGTTCCAGAGACTGAGAGGAGAGAGTGTTAAGAAGGTGGGAAGACCAAATACCTAGCATGTGGCAAAGAAGTCAAGCAAGATGAGATCAGAAAAGTGTCAACTGGATTCAGGAACATGGAAGTCTTTGGTGACCCTGAGCAGAGTTTCAGTGGTGAAGTATGGGCAGAGGCATCACTGGGATGCCAGGAAGTAGAGACTGTAACTGTATATAACTCTTTCAGGAAGTTCCACTGTGAAAAGGAAGAAGCAATGAAAATGAAGCCTTGTCTTAATTCTTATGGCTTAGGCCAGCAGTCTCTTCACCCTCTAGAGTCTATCTTTTTTAAAAAACATAAATGAACCTGAGCATGGCTCTACTCAAAAAA
>NW_007735873.1:47923-48959 GCF_000696425.1 Galeopterus variegatus
GAGTCTATCTTTTTTAAAAAACATAAATGAACCTGAGCATGGCTCTACTCAAAAAATCTCTGCTGGCTCTCTGCTGCCTCAGAATGAAGTCCTGAGCTTGGTAATAGTACATGGATTCATAATCTGGCTCTAAAGCACCTCTCAGGCCCCAGAGCCCTTGCAGTAAACTCCCAATTTCACGAGCTCTTTCAAGCCTCCATGTAATATGTTGGTCAGGCTGCCAGAAGTGGCGTCCACCTCCTCCACCTAGTAAGTTTATAATTACATTTCACGACTCAGCTTAAATATCATCCTTGCCACAGCAAGTATTTACATAGCATTCACATCTGCACCTCGTCCGGTGTTTATTCTCTCAAGCCAGAAACCTGGAAGTCACCCTTGACTTCTCTCATATCCACTCCTATCTCCTCACCCCCAACACCCACAAGACCACTGAGTCCTAGTCATTCTGCTTTCTCAGCAAGCCTCCACCTGTCCTCTCCATATCTCCATATCCCCACTCTAGTCCTCTCCCTTGCCTCTGAACTGGCCTCCCTGTTCTATCTCCCTCCATTTGTTTTCCACACAGCAGCCAGAGGAACCTTTTAAAACTAAAGCTGATCATATTCACCCTCGAATGAAAACAATTCAATGGCTTCCCACTGCTCTTAAAGACAAAAATGATTAATTGGCTGACAAAGCCCTGAACCTTCTGACTCCTGCCAACCTCTTTAAGCTGGTTTCCTAGGTCTCTCCCAGCACTGTCTATGTTCTGGCCACACTGGCCTTTCACCTCCTGAAATTCACTCAGCTCATGAAACCTGTTCCCTTTCTCCCCATCCCGCCTACAACCCTCAGGAAATAACCACTGAACAGCAGCCTGACCTCCTCTTAGGACACTCTGTAATTCTTCTCAGCACTCATTGCCATTTCCAATCACATGTATATCTTTGTGTAATTGTTTCATCAAGGTTCATCTCCCACCTTTAGACTGACAGTTCCCTGATAATGGTGATTGTGTCTGTTTTGTGCACCAGTCTTATGCACCCTTGACTGA
>NW_007735873.1:49522-50801 GCF_000696425.1 Galeopterus variegatus
AGTTCCCTGATAATGGTGATTGTGTCTGTTTTGTGCACCAGTCTTATGCACCCTTGACTGAGGACCAGGTAGTCAAATATTTATTGAATCAAAGAACAAATGAAAACCCTCATAACCTTCTCTGGGTACTGAACAGAATGTGAGCCCTCAAAATGAAGAGTAAATTTAGCCAGCCTCCTCTTCAAATAACATTACCAATTCCAGATACTTGTCTTTCTACCCACCTCTATACCAATAAAAAGAGATTAGCTCCCTCATTCCTAATTTTCTAAATTCATCAATTATCCCTTTACCTTCAAATGACTCAATTGACGGATTTTTTTTTAAATGAGAAAAATGTAAGGGGTTTATTTTGATTTTGGACAGAAACCAATTCTTTAGATTTATATTGCTTAGTGTAATACTGAACATCTGGGGTTAATTGTTTTTGCGTTCAATTAGAAATTTTTCAAGAGATGGCAGAAGCAGGGCCTGAGACATTCTGCTTCTTTGTAGAGTATTCAAATTAAGCTCAACAAAACCAGATTAACTCACTTAATGGTATACAAACTTAAAAGTACTTTCTAAACTAGAAAACATCAAGCAATATTATTAACATTATGATCATTATGTAATCCAGTCTTCCAATTCCTGGAAGAATGTAAGTCATGTTCAAACAGCTAAAAGTAAGCCTTCTTTAGTTAATATACTTATATACAGAAGATCCAAAAGAACTCTCTGTATTAGGAACTATCTGATAAGATTTATCTGAAAAAATTTTTAAAGCGTACCTATCAATTCAGGTATGGGCTTGCTTTCTCACTTAAGGCACAAGGAGTACACTTGTGCAAGTGGAAATCAACTATGCCAAAAAAGGGTTGAAAGGCATGAATGCCTCCCCTAAGGATCCTACAAGTAGCCTGAGAAAACACCTTCCTTGACCAGACACACCCATGAAAAAAATGTGTATTAGTCTTATCAGTGCATAGATCACAGTATACAACCTTCTTCACTTTCTTTCCTTCTCTTTATTTCTTTTCTCTTATATTCAAATATACCAACGATAAGCCTTAGCATCCACAACTTTTAAGGCAGTTTCTAAATATATATAGACCAAATTAAGAATTGCCTATCTGATAAATTAAAAATTAAAAATTGCCTATCTTTTGTTAACATTTGGGGAAACGAAGTGAAGGATAAACAGAAATATCTGGAAAGACATATTCTTTGTATGTATTTTTTTTAACGTTTCTGTAAATTTGAAATTATCACAAAATAAACATGTAAAACTTTTCATTTT
>NW_007735873.1:51957-53155 GCF_000696425.1 Galeopterus variegatus
TGATAAATAGAAAACAGCCCCCTGAAGAGCAAGGAAGGTGCAAAAGGCCCTGTGGCAGAGGCAAGCTTGGCAGCTGCAGGAACAGAAAGGTAGTATTTCATGCTGGAACCTAAGGGAGGAAATGGGGGTCGGAGGGTGGGGAGCAGCAGGGGATGAGGTAGAAGAGAGAGGCAAGAAGACCAAGACATGAAGGGCATCAGAAGGAGCTTGGATTTTACGGGTTCTCTAGAGCACTGAAAAGCCATTAAGCCAACACTAGGCCCTTGGTAAATGCAAGGCATTAGGGGTTTTAAGCTGAGAAAGGGCACACTTCTCTTTTAAAGCAATGACTCTGAGAGCTTTTAGAGAACAGATGGGGGGGACAGGAGGAACACTATCATAACCAAATTAATAGGCCTGAACTGCAATGAAGATACTAGCACAATCCAAAATTTAAAAATTCACAAGAAACAGCTGCAACCCACTGCCTTGTACATAATTACTGCAGAGTGTGATATCATTTTCTAAAGGAGCTGCAGCAACAACTTGTATTCACAATCCCTGGTTTAACATTTTAGTTTAACAGGGTTTTTTGTGGTCCAGTTAACAAACACTGAGAAAAATTCACAGCTGTAATTAGAGTGCAAGTTTAATGTAAAAGGCGAAGTCAGTTGAAAAATAAGATTGTTTTCACTTTCTGCAATGGGATATATTATCAAGAGATTAACTACATTATCTACAAATTTGTTAGGCAAAAAATGAGCTAGTTTTAAAATGCCTGTTTGGTTTGAGCTTCTTAATGGGCTACAACTAAGATGGTAAAAAATTAATTGAGACTCTATTGACTTCCTAATTAGGCCTTATTTTTTAAATGATCTCAAATACCTCCTCTGCCTCATAAGTTTATAATCCATTTCCCCTTGTCAAAGGACATGGAAACCTATACCACCTTAATTCCCTGGTAGCTCCTCCTCAGTTGCCTTTAAAATTTGAGGAACACTTCATACACTACGGCAATTAGATGTGAAAAACATGCTATTTTCAATCAGCTCATAAACTTTAATTAAAAATAAGCACTTTGGCTATAACAGTCAAAGTAAAGTGCTTATAGATAGAGACAAATGTCTTAACAACAGAATTAAATTTACCTCAACCAGCACTTTGAATACATTAGTGTGCCAGACTGCCCTCCATCCAGATGGTTCAAGGACTTTCTCCA
>NW_007735873.1:54372-57021 GCF_000696425.1 Galeopterus variegatus
CTTACTTCTATCACTGTCAGAAGAAACTAGTTTTCCAAACTTAAAAATATTTGAAAATTAAAGTTCTACTTCAAAACAATAAGAGCTTAAGTCCACTCAAGTTCTCCTTCAAAGGATACAGCTATGATTTTACTATAGCTAGCAAGTTACAATGTCAAGTATCTTACAGTGATTTATTTTTTCCCAAAACAATTCCATAAAGCTGCATTCAAAGAGAGAGCTGATTTCCTATAACTCCTCTCAAATGGGCTGAAGCCTCTCTTTATTTTCTACAATATCAGTCAGTGGCTGCTCAATAAACAGAGATGAGACATTCTAAATAATGTGTAAAGTCTACTTCACTAAGGATACTAAGTTCCTCCTCACTAATTTCAATGACTGTGTCTAAGGAAAATCAGAAAATGCAAATCACATTAGCTTTGGGCTCTATGTAATTATGTTTCATAAGGCGTGATTCAGCCAGTGGCAAATCTAATTCTGTGTAATGTTTTTAACAGACAAAATGACTACTAGACAAACAATGCTAAGGTTAGCATTTAGACTGGCAGAGTAGTTTCCAGAGGCGGCTTCAGGGCAGGTATTAGCAGTAGTCTTTCTTCCCCCACCCCCTTCAAATTCTCCTTCCCTTTTCTCTTTCCTTCTATTTCTTTGCCCCTATTCAGGCCTCCAGAATTATTTGATCCCACAGATGACCAAAGTGTACTCAAGGGTCTATTGCTGACAAACACCAATGCCCGCATGAGCCTTACAGGGCATCAGTACCTTACTAGCAGTGTGACAATCTCTCTGTGCCTCACTTTCCTCGCCTATAAAGGGAAGATAAAAACAGTATGCCTACTTCAATTAAATTGAGGATTAAATAAATTATTAATCATTTACAACAGCGCCCATTACATAGCATATGTTTGTTAAAGAAATAATACTTCACTTACTTCAGCACAATTCTTTACAGCTACTCTTTGTTTTGTTTTTCCAGCTTTATTGAGGTATAATTGACACATAAAAATTGTATATATTTAAGGAGTACAATGCGATGTTTTGATAAACATGTACATTATAAAATGATTATCACAACGATAATTAACATTTCCATCACCTGTCATAGTTACCGTGTGTGTGTGTGTAGACAACACTTATGATCTACTCTCTTAGTAAATTTCAAGTATACAATACTGTATTTTTACTACGGTCACCGTTCTGTACATTGGGTCTCCAGAACTTATTCATCCTGTATAACTGAAACTCTGTACCCTTTGACCATCTCCCCCCACCCCTAACCCCTTAAGGGGCAACCACCATTCTACTGTTTCCCTAAGTTGGACTTTTTTGGATTTCACATGTCATGCAGTATTTGCTTTTTCTTTACAGCCACTTTGAAAATATTACTCTTCACATATTATTTCACTCCATCTTCACGAGTAGAAAACCACTGGCTCTGTCTTCCAGAAGGAAAAACTGAAGCCAAGCGACTTTTGCCAGTTCACAAGGTGGGTTAGTAGTGCAACTAAGTCACCCCAACGTTTTCTCACTTCACCAGGATTCTTTCCACAACACAATACAACTGCGAGTGTTAAAGTAAAAACGTGAACAGCTTAAAACGTCAGAAAAACAAAATAATGGAATCTCCATGAAAAGATAGAAAGGCCTAAGAATCAGGAGACCTGGGTTCTATTTCTGGACTCTGTCCCGAGTTGGCTTCCCTAACTTTGGGCATGTCCCCTGCCCTCGGTGCTCAGGAAAGCTACGTAGGCCAAAAGTTCAAGCTTTCTTCTTTTTCGGGAAAAGGAAGTGTGGTTCATAATCTCCTCCGAGAGGGAAATGAAAAAGATGAGCCCTCGCTTAACAGATACACGCGCACAAAGTGCCCTGAAGCCCAAACAAGCTAAAAACTCCTGGCCCAGGCCAATTCCCGCCGTTCTCGAGGAGCTGAGGACGGAGAGGGCGGGGAGAGGGAGAGTCGTCCCCGGGTTCCCCCCGACTTAGACGCCCTGAGAGTGGGCCCGGCCTGGCACTGCCATCCCCGCCACCCTGGCCAGCCGGGTCCGGAAGGCCCGCGACCCCGGCACCCTCCGAGCGTCCCGACGCCCCAGGCGACTGCTAGGAGTCCGCTCCTCGGGCTCGACGTGGCGGACGCTCACCTTTCTCCAGAAGCACCGACTCCTCCTCGGCGGTCCAGCCATGGCGCTCCGGCGCCATCACCTCAGACCCCAGACCGCCACACGCCAGCACCACGTCAGCCATTTCAAATTTCCGCGGGTGGTTGCCTGAGGCCAATATCGGACGACACAGACGCTTCTGATTGGGTAGTCGGGCCGAGGCTCTTGGGCCAATTACAGGCCAATCCCTCATTCCATTTCCGCCCGAGCCCCGCCCCCATCAGGCTCCACCAACCCCGCCCGCAGCGCCTCGGCGCCATCTGCTGGCCGGGCGGACCGCTGTTCGCGTCCAGGTTCCTGGTCTTTAGCTTACTGGGACGAACTTGGACAAAGTTGGATTGGGCCATCATTTGGGATGATTTCCGAAAAACTAACAAGCCCCTCCTGGAAATGGGAGATAGTGGAAAAAGACACTGAGTTGAGAATCAAAAAACATAGTATTTAGACTTGTTTTGGCCATTTCTGGTGGTATTACCTTGGACAAGTCACTTCA
>NW_007735873.1:58429-60985 GCF_000696425.1 Galeopterus variegatus
TCCTCCTCATTTCCAAACCTATGTCAACATTGAATCATTACTTGCTCAGATTATATCAGGGGTTTTTAGAGTTTTCCCCAAGTGGAAACCTGCTAGCAGCACACATTTCTTGGCAGTTTGCTTTCCCTGCCCCCTCTTATCCTAAGGAAAGGGTTTTCTCCTTCCTCCTTTCCAGTCTTTCCACCTATGGCCCATCACAAACTTCTACCTGCCCTTAGGAGGAGTGTCACCACTCTTCCCAGTCTTTTTTATATCTTCACGCTCTTTCTCACGACTGGGTTCTTCCACTCTGTCTACACATGGGCTCAGAACTAACTGCTGTCCAAAAAAATCTTCCCAAAGCCCACTGCTACTTTGAGATACTGCCCTCACGTTCTCTTTCTCTGTAGCCTCAAGCTGCTCAGTGGTGCCTTTCCTCTCCCGCTTTCTTGGAGGCCAGTAGCTCCCTCCTGAGGCCTCCCCTCCTCCCCATCAACACTCTCCACCCGCAGCAGCATTGTCTCTTGTAAAAGTTTTCAGAATCAAAATAGAGTCACTTGTGTTTAAAAAAAAACAAACTAACTAACAAATAGAGCAGGAAAAGGGTTCTCATGCACCTAGGCCTAATAACAAGAAACATCACAATGGGCTCTGCAAAGCCACAACCTTGCAGAGACCATCGCAACCTTAATAAAAAATACTTCTGCAAAGACATCTGCCTGTCCAAACCTTGGACTGATGTCACCCTTGTTATTGATCCTTGTAGCCAAGGATAATTATCCCAAAATAATCTGTAATCCTCCATCATTTTTCCTTTAAAACCCTTTGTTTTTCTTTTCCTTCCTGAACATACACATAGTTTATGATGGAGTTTGGATGTGTTGTCCCCTCCAAAACTCATGTGGAAATTTGATCCCCAATGTGGCAGTGTTGGAAACTGATTGAGCCATTGGGGCGGATCCCTCATGAATGGATTAATGCTCTCCCTGGGGGAGTGGGGATTAATGCGTGAGTTCTCGCTCTATCAGTTCCCGCGAGAGCTCGTTGCTTAAAATGACCCTGGCACCTTCTCTCTCTTGCTTCCTCTCTCTTGTTTCCTCTCGCCATGTGATCTGCTTGTACCCGCTGGCTCTCTGCCACTTTCCACAGCCTGAGGCCCATGCCAGACGCAGTTGTCCCAGAATCGTAAGCCAAATAAACCTCTTTCCTTCAAAAATTACTCAGTCTCAGGTATTTCTGTTATGGCAACACAAAACGGACTAATACAGTTTATTATGGTGCATGTATTCCCATTGCAATGCCCTGTTCCTGAAAAAATATCATTTATCTGGAGAGCCTCTCTCTGTTGTTTAGGTTGACACTCTGCTGACTATACCACTTCTGTAGTCTTTCCTCCCTGAGCCTGTGTGTCCTCACCTCCCCATCCTCCTTCCAGTTCTCTCACTTTATTTCTTGTCCTTCCCTCAGTTTCCCAAGGGCATATCCTAAAGAGCCAAGTGCAGGCTGTGGGAATCACTATGACCATGCAGGAAAGTGGGTTTGCTAATTCATTTGACAAGTAGTAAACCTATATAGTACANTTCCACTTACTGCTGTGAAGGAAAACCTTAAGCTAAAGTCTGTCAGATCCCTTATGGCTGAAACGAAACAGAGCCAGGAGAGGCAACTGTGGACACCAGCACTTAATTCAGCTAGCTATTCCAGGAAATAAGATTCCATTGACTTTTGTGTGCAGAGTTCACTGAACAAATACATATTGAGCAGCACAAGGTGAAAACTCAGAAAACAATAAAATCAAGACTAGCATCAGGCCTTAAGGACTAAGCCGACTTTCTCATAATTCTCCTCTTTAACCCTCCTGCTCACAAACCCCACAAGTGGCAGGATTTCTTCTCAACCGTTTCCCTCAGTGCTGGAGACAACATTGCTCTCTTCCTGTTCAATTACCAAACATTTCATCAACCATCAAGATATTACCCAAACCAGTANGCAACACAAAACGGACTAATACAGTTTATTATGGTGCATGTATTCCCATTGCAATGCCCTGTTCCTGAAAAAATATCATTTATCTGGAGAGCCTCTCTCTGTTGTTTAGGTTGACACTCTGCTGACTATACCACTTCTGTAGTCTTTCCTCCCTGAGCCTGTGTGTCCTCACCTCCCCATCCTCCTTCCAGTTCTCTCACTTTATTTCTTGTCCTTCCCTCAGTTTCCCAAGGGCATATCCTAAAGAGCCAAGTGCAGGCTGTGGGAATCACTATGACCATGCAGGAAAGTGGGTTTGCTAATTCATTTGACAAGTAGTAAACCTATATAGTACAGACATGTGCTAGACATTGTTCTAGGTTCAAGGGAAACAGGGCAAACAAGACAGACAATGTCCCTGACTGCACAGCTTAGTAGGGATACACAATAAACAAGTACAAAAATCAATTAACAATCAAAATTTCAATTATGAAAAAATACTGAAATTAAATTCAGCAATGTGACAGACAATGATGAGTAGGGAGAATGAATTTAGATTTTTATGCAAAACACATGATTTTTAACTGTTAGCAACTACTTTTTTAAAAA
>NW_007735873.1:62003-66565 GCF_000696425.1 Galeopterus variegatus
ATCCCCAGTCCCCAAGTGACATCATTCACATTTCATGCAAAGGCCTTCAGACTGGACCTCTCTCCTGAGACTGTTTCAGTTTTCTCATTCCTCACCCTTCTGAGATGCCTTCATCTACTCTACCCCTGCCTCCAGAATTATTTGTTCCCCTCTTGCTGCTCCTAGTTCAGTGGTCTCCAATTTACATGCCCAGAAAGGCCAGGCAGTGACATAAAGGAGATAAGTGGGGACTGGTGTAAATCCAGTGGGAAGTGGTGGGTGTAGACTCAGTGGTGCCATGTGGATCTTCCAAGGGAAGCCAGAAATCCAGATTTTTATGATAAATCTCCCATACGAAAATGCTGACACCATGCCATCCAAATAAGACCTAAATGTAGACCACCAGTTTGAATTTTCTGAGACCTAGTCCACGTGTTTCATCGTGTCAGACTGTGGGTTCTTTGAAGGCAAGTACGTGTCAAGTTCCTCTTTGTATCTTAGCACCTGTTACTAAGCCCAACTTGGTAAAGGAATGTATCAGGTGGTTTCTTTTGATTATCATAGAATACCTTAAACTGGGTGATTTATAAAGAAATGAAATTTATTTCTTGCAGTTTTGGAGGCTGGGAAGTCTGCAGTCAGGGAACACATCTGGTGAGGGCCTTTTTCTTGGTGCTAATGCTCCACAGAAAATCAGGGTATCACATGGCAAGGAAGGGCATTAGCAAGAGAACTAACCTTCTCATTTGCGCTCCTTTTAAAGCCATCCAAACCATGTCTATTACTCCATGAATGGATCAATCCATCCACAAGGCACAGTCCTTACTATCTAATCACCTCTCAAAGGCCCCACCTTTCAAATACCATAATTGGATTTCCCACCCTCTTAACACTGTTACAATGGGGGTCAAGTTTCCAATACATGAACTTTTGGGGGACACGTTTGACCTGTAGTAAGGAACAAACCAAATTAATACTGTTCCTTTTATATAAAATCATGCAGCACATAACCATGCTTCGGTCAATAACAAACCACATATATGATGGTGGTCTCATAAGATTAGAACAGCTACACCAGATAGCTGAGGTATGTAATAGGCTATACAATTTAGGTGTGGGTATGTACACTCTGTGGTGTTCGCACAATGACAGAATCGCGCAACGACCCATTTCTCAGAACATCCCCATCGTTAAGGGACATATGACTGTCTAACTACAACGTTATCAGCCAAATGGCTCAAGTTTAGAGTCAAGTGGCCAGGGGCCCGGGCCACATCAGCTAATGCTGCTCAGATGCCCCTGGAACCACAAATTTGTCACTGACATCATTACCCGAGTCAGGGTCAGTGAAGGCTGCCTGAATTTGGGGCCCTATGCCCCTAAATCAGCCTACCAGCTTCCCCAAGTCAGGGTGGCAATTCATTGTATAGCTAAGGGCTTTGATCCTCTGGGAGACAGGAAAGGAAGGTAGGCTACAATGTCCATCAGCTGCAGGGAGAGAAGAGATGCCAAGTCTCTGCTACTCTGGTGTGAGAGTCTGGGGCTCCCCTCGACAAAAACAAAAACAAAGAACAATAGCCACGCCTGAATTTTTGTTTGTGTTTTCCACTAGAGGGCAGCTTAAACTTTCAAAAGAAAATAGATTATTAGCACTTTGTAAACTATTGAAGAGTCCTTTCAACCAGTTTCCTCTTGAGCCTCCAGGCTAGGCCCTGGTGATGGGACAGGAACAAAATCAGCCCTTGCTTCATGGACCTCACAGTCTGGTAGGGGAGCAGCATATTAAACAAGAGCAACCCAATGAATGCATAATCAGAACCTGGAAGAGCTGCCCTGAAGGAGAGAGCTGGCTGTCAGGAGAGAGTCCCAGGCAGGTCCCTCGTTGGACTGAAGGCCTTGGGAAGATCTCATTGAAGAGGACACTGGGCTGAAACCTTCAAGATAAGATAGATGCGGCCACTGGAAAGAGGTGGAAGGTGGACAGATTCAGGAAAAGGGAGGTCCAGGAAGAGGAGAGCCCCAGTTCTAAAACACCTGAGGCAGGAGTAACTGTGCTGTGTTCCAGAAACAGAAAGAGTCCTTGAGCCTTCAGCATAGAATATAAGGGTGGAAGTGGCCAGAGAAGAGGTTCTGGGGTAACAAGGCCTCAAGGGTATCTACACATAATGAGGTACCATTGGTGAACTTCAAAGAAAAGGGGTAATTTGACTGATGCACTTCCAAGGGCATGTGGAGAATGCATTGCAGAAGGACTTTAGCCTTTGGTGTCTCCTAGCCACATAGATTCTGTAAAACTAACAAGAACAACCCACCTTCGCACAGTGCTCTGTAGTTTACAAATGTGATTTCATCTGATACCCAGCCCTACTCCATCCCCCTCTCTTTCCCCTTCCCCAACTTTACTATGAGATGTTTTTAGCCTCATTGCATATACTAGAGGAAATTTGTTCAGTGAGTTATTTGTTGCCCAAAGTCAGAAGGATCAGTAAATGGAGGGGTCTGGATTCTAACCAAGGTCGATCTGACTTTCAGTTCAGGGCTCTTTTAATTTTGATTTTGGTTATATGGCCTAACATGCACACACACACACACACACACACACACACACACACATATTTATATATATATATATATATATATACACATTTTTGTATATTTATATATATTTACACATTATATATTTATATATAACATATAAATATATTTTATATATTATTATATTATTATTATATAAAAAATTATATATTAAATATAATATATTGTTATATTTAATATTTTATATGTAAATATATTTTTTATATATATATATTTAGGCCACATGGCCGAAGTAAAAATATATATATATATATGTCTAAAAAAAAGTAAAAAATAGATACATATATATGTGTATACACACACACACACACACACACACACATTTGTCTTCTCATATCCTGGTTTTTGAAATCCTGCAGAAGCAGGTCAGGCATTTAACTCTGCATGTCTGGACGTATGTATTCTCAGGAACCAGTCCAGGCCAAAACTGAAAATTCTTAAGAAGGTTAAGAAGAAGAAAAAAGAGCCAGTACCCAATGATCTGCCCTCTAACTCCAATCCTCAGACACCCCAGATGTACAGAGCCCAGTGTTTATGCTTATATTAGACCTACAGTAAGAACACAGGTCAGTATGTCTCCTTCTGGCTATCATAAGTAACTGGGACTAAAGTTAGTTTCCCATCATAAGCAACTAGAAAACTGGACAAAATATATTAAACAATAGTTTTCAGGCAATTGACATTGCAGGACTGTCATCACTGAGAGAAGGGAAACAAATGATGTGAGTCCTGTAATCAGTCTGGCTTTCCACTGGAGGCACCTTCCAGACTGCAGAGCAGGGAAGGGGAATTCGAGCAGAGCACAAAATCTCACTGAGTTGGGGAAACAGAGGTCAGAGTTTGGAGAGACAGAGGTGGCTGGGATTTTGAAGGAGTATCAGGAGAAAGAGCTGATCACAAAAAGAGCTCAGAAATCTGCATAGGGTTCCTCTCCTGTCTGTTCCTGAATACGTCCCACATGTGCACAGAGCAGAACTCCAAGAGGCTGGGTAAAGAAGCCGTAAGTTAAACAATTACCACAACCCACAGAGGAATGGGAGACATTTGAGTTCAGAATAGCCAGAGTGATGACTCCTCAAAGGACTAGTATCTAGAATATGTAAAGAATTCACGAAACTCTACAGTAAAAATAAATAAATAAATAAACAAACAAGCAACTAGAAAATGGCAAAGGACATGAACAGACATTTCACTGAAAAGAATACAGGATGGCAAATAAGTACATAAAAAGATGTCCAACATCATTAACTACTAGGGAAATGACTATTAAAACCACAATGAGATATCACTGCATGCTTATCAGAGTGGCTAGAATAAAAAACAATGAAAACACCGAAATGCTGGCAAGGATACAGAGAAACTGGATCACTCAGACATTGCTGGTGAGGATGTAAGATGATACAACCACTCTGGAAAAGAGTTCCGCACTTTCTAAAAAAAAAATAAAACATGCAACTAACATGTAACTCACAACCACATTCCTGAGCATTAATTCCTGGGAAATGAAAGTCATGTTTATACAACCACCTGTACACTAATGTTTATAGCAACTTTATTCATAATAGCTGAAAGCTGGAAACAACCCAGGTGTCCTTCAATAGGTGAATGGTTAAACAAACTGTGATACTTCTGTACCGTGGGTAGCAGAGTCCTCCAGAGAAACTGAATCAATAGAAGATATATGGGGCCGAGCCAGTGGCACACTCAGGAGAGTGTGGGGCTGGGAGCGCAGTAGCGCTCCGCCACGGGTTCGGATCCTATATATAGGGATGTCTGGTGCGCTCACAGCGCTCACTGGCTGAGCATGGTGCGGCCAAAAAAAAAAAAAACAATTTAAAGGGCCGGCCCGGTGGCGCACTGTAGCAGTGCGCCACTTGGGAGCATGGTGGCGCTCCCGCCGAGGGTTCGGATCTCACATACAGACCGGTTCCCGCTCACTGGCTGAGCATGGTGCGGCCAAAAAAAAAAAAAACAATTTAAAGGGCCGG
>NW_007735873.1:67466-72149 GCF_000696425.1 Galeopterus variegatus
GAAAAAAAAAAAAAGAAAAAAAAAAAAAAAAAGAAGAAGATATATGTATGTATATGTGTGTATGTGTGTGTATGTGTGTGTATATTTGTAGGACAGACCAGCAGGCTGGAAATACAGGTAGAAGTTGATGCTGTAGTTTTTTTTGTTGTTGTTGTTGTTCTTGTTGTTTTTTTAAGGATCCGAACCCGTGGCCTTGGTGTTATCAGCACTGCACTCTACCGAGTGAGCCACGGGCCGGCCTGATGCTGTAGTTTTGAGGCAAAATTTTTTTCTTCAGAAGCCCTCAGAAACCTTATTTTTTGCTCTTAAGTCTGTTTTTGCTCTTAGGGACTTCAACTTGGAAGGGCCTACACACATTATCAAAATTGGATTTTTATCAAAAATAATGTCTTTTACTTAATATCAATTGATTGTAGATGTTAACCACATCTACAAAATACCTTTACAGCAACACCTAGATTAGTGTTTGATAACTGGGTACTATTGCCTAACCACATTGACACATAAAAGTAACCATCACACCTACTCAGCAATTAAAAGGAGCAAACTACTGATTATGTATGTATGTGTATATATATATATATATATATATATATATATGACAATTTGGACGACTCTCCAGAGAATTTCGCTGAGCAAATTAAAAGCCAATCCCAAAAGGTTACATACTATACAATTCCATATATACAACATTTTTGAAATGACAAATTTTAGAAATAAAGGACTAATTAGTGGTAGCCAGGGTTAGAAATGGGAAAGAAGGCTTGGGGGTGGATGGGAACAGGAAGGAGAAGGATATGGTTATGGTTATAAAAGGGCATCATGAGAGGTCCTTGTGGTGTTGGAACTGATCAGTATCTTAACTGTGCTGTTGGGCACATGAACCTACACAGGTGATAACAATGGTACAGAACTTAATACACACACACGTGTACACACACACACACACAATGAGCACAAGTAAAATTAGGGAAATCTGGTTAAGGTCAGTGAACTGTATCAATGTCAACATCCTGGCATAAGATATACTACATTAGAGGACAGTTTTGCAAATGTTACCATTGGAGGAAACAGGGCAAAGTGAATAACAATATCTCTGTATCATTTCTTTTTTCACATCAACTTTATTAAGTTACAATTTACATAAATAAAATGCACCCATTTTAACCCAACCACTTTTATACATTTTGACAAATGTATAGAGTTATATAGTCATCACCACAACAAAGATATGGAATATTTTCATTTCTTTTTTCACATCAACTTTATTAAGTTACAATTTACATAAATAAAATGCACCCATTTTAACCCAACCACTTTTATACGTTTTGACAAATGTATAGAGTTATATAGTCATCACCACAACAAAGATATGGAATATTTTCATTATACCAAAATGTTCCCCTATGCCGCTTCCTATCAAACAGTGTCCCCCCCCCAAAAAAAACCCTCCACTTCCAGGTTCTGGTAACCAGTGATCTGCTGTCACTATAGACTTGTCTTTTCTAAGTTTTATATAAACAGAATCATAGAGTGTACATACAGTGTGATTCCAACTACATGACATTCTGGAAAAGACAAATCTATGGAGACAGTAAAGATCAGTGGTTGCTAAGGGTTAGGGAAGAGAGTGGGATGAGCAGGCAGAGCACAGAGGATTTTTAGGGCTATGGAACTTACGACACTATAATAGTGGATACACGTCATTATACATTTGTCAAAACCCACAAAATGTACACCACCAAGAGTAAACTATGTAATGTGAACTATGGACTTGGTAATAATGATGTGTCAGTGTAGGTTCATCAACTGTAAGAAACATCCCATTCTGGTGGGGGATGTTGATAATGGGAGAGGCTGAGGGAGAGACTATATGGGACCTCTGAACTTTCTACCGATTTTGCTGTGAACCTAAAATTGCTCTAAAAAATAAGTCTCTTTAAAAAGAAGAAAGAACAGCATAGAGACGACCAGACCTATAAATGTTGGAGTTCTTCAGAACTCTTAACTGGATCCTCTTCTCCTTTATTCTCTGCTCTTTCACCAGGTAATTTCATCCAGACTCACTACAATTCCAAAATGTATGGACCCTTATTCTCAACACTAGCTCCGCATATCCAATTACCTGCTGTATATTTCAATATCAGTGGGTCTAAATTTAAACTTTTTATCAATCCTCCCAAACTTGACCATCATCTAGAATTCTCCAGTTAAGTAAGTGGTACCACCATCTATCCAGTTTCTCGAGAGAAAAACGGAGAAGTCACTTTTCACATCCAGCCCACCAGCAAGTCATGTCAATCCAACCTCCAAAGCATGTACCGGATTCTTACACTTCTCAGTCCTTGCCCACACCCATCGCCCTATTCCAAGCCAGGTCCTGTCTGGGCAACTGTGTCTCTCTCCTGCTTCTCCCTCTCTCCCACCAGTTCATTCTCTCTAAAGAATCACTTTCCATGAATGTATACTGCCTTTAGGATGCACTCCTAGAATCCATCATTTGTCCCCAGCTGATTTCCCCTAGCCCAGACCCCTCCTTTTCTCCAGCTCACTTGACTCGAGCCACACTGGCCTTTCTCTGCCCCTCCAGTGTGCTGAGCTCCTGTCCCTCAGATCTTCACACACATGCTGCTCGCTCTGCCTGCTGTGCCCTTTCCAGCAAACCTTTCTGAGCAGTCTTTCCCTCGTCAGGTCGGAGTAACCATCTCTGCCTCCCCAGCCTAAAGTAGGCGGTCTGCTCTTCTGACTTCATAGCCTCCTGCGTTTTTCCTGCATAGCACTTACCACAATTCACATTTCTCTGGTATTCCTGCCTCCCCTTTAAACAGTGAGCTTCATGAGGGCAAGAGTCGTGTCTGCTTACTTGTCACCTATCACATCTTATCACACTTATCACGATGCCTGGTGCCTTGCACAGTATCTGGCACACAGCCAGTGTTCAACAAATGTTTGTAGCTCTCAACAGCAGATAAGCCAGGACCAGTCCCTTAGCCATGCCTTCACTGCAGAGGAGCCATCACCCTTTTTCTTTCCATGTGCTTTGATTTGCAAGTGTTTGATTTACCAGCGATTTTTCTCAGCATTGCACATGTACCTCCAAGTATAGCTAAATCCTATTTGGTCCTGGTTAATGTCCCTTCTCAAAAAAACCTCTCCTGGCCACCCAGTCTAAACTAGTTCTCACCCCATCACCCTGTCTTTCCTTAACACTATACCCAGTTTTCTTTCAGAGCATTTTTACAATTTGTAATTATGAATTTCTTTCTTTACTTGTTTGTTCTATGTCTCCGTGAGGACTATGTTCTATTCACCTCAGTGCCTAGTACCGTGTCTGGAACCTAGTTAGAACCTAAAAGGTAATTTTTTTTTCCTAATAGAGATTTCTTGACTGGATAAAAGGATACATGAGAAAAGGGTGTATATTCAAATTCATCTCTTTGAGTCCTCTTCGCCTCATTAAAGGACAAGTTCAAAAAATTAGGCAGTTTCTCAGAAATTGGAAGGGATGTGATTTTTGTGCTTCAGTTCTCACTAAACTTCCCAGAGACCTCTTCGCTTCTTGGAATGTCTGTTAGGAATACTGGCTATCCCAGTGTCCGTTTCCACACACAGCACAGCTGTTCCAGCTCATGGTGCAAAGGGGGCTGTTCCACCAGCCCCACCCACCACGGCTCCCACCTAGACCCTCCTCCTCTGGTGTCCGTTTCCACACACAGCACAGCTGTTCCAGCTCATGATGCAAAGGGGGCTGTTCCACCAGCCCCACCCACCACGGCTCCCACCTAGACCCTCCTCCTCTCTGGCTAAGGAAAGGTCCTCAGAATGTAACACCTCTCCCTCAGAAAGCCTCCCAGCTCTTCTCTCCGAGGGAGCCTCATATTTCATTCATTCTGGGAGGACCCTTCTGGCCAGCTGGGGTGATGGTGCCCTGGGTGAGGGCATCATTCCGTACTAGTCCTGAACTCGGACACAGACCGAGGAGATATTGTGTCTCCAGGACTAAGGGGCTCTCCTCTTCCCAACCCAACCAAACCCTTAGTTCCTGCTCCCCAATTCTGTGCCTCCCCCAGCCTTCCCCTTTCCAGCAATTCCATTTATCCAACAGCTCAGAGCAGCAATCTTGTCATTATCCTTGAGGACTTTCTCTCACACTCCCTATCTGATCCCTGCAATTGAGTCCATCCACTGTTCACCACCTGCCCTGCTGACTGATCCAAAGACCATGCTTTCTTGCCCACAGTAATAAAAGAGGTCCCTGTCTTCCTACTTCCAGTCTTGCCCCAACAACAGCCACAGTGATCCTTTTAGAACACAGATGAGAGTGGTCGCTTCTCTGCTCAGGACCTCCCATGGTGCCATCACATGCATTGGAGGGCTTGTCACAGGCTTAACAGTGGCCTCCAGGGCCCTGCATGATATATATATTCCCAGCCTTCCCACCTCATGGATAGCCATAGACCCCTAGCTTGCATCTCACCAAACCAGCCACTAGTGCTCCTTGAACATGTGCAGACACAGCACACTCCTGGCCCTGGTGCCAGTGTGGCTCCTGCTTCATTCCTCTCATGGGTCTCCTTCTCAGTGAGCCTTTCCCTGACCACACCATCTAAAACAGGGCCCCTAAAAGCTGAAAGCTTTTCCATTAAGAACAGGAACCAGGCAAGGATGCCCACTCTCACCACT